>NC_068366.1:21987057-22129753 GCF_020536995.1 Dreissena polymorpha
TAGCCGACAACAACCGATTAAGTGTTAAAATTCCCGGTACGTTTTAGTTATTTACACGTACCCAGGGTACGAGCCTTACTAAATGTATTATTATTATATATCACACGACTACAAGGTACCTTTATCTTGTTTTGTTTATCAACTGGAATTTATGATAAAATCCGGCTTTCTTTACTTTATTTTTCATTCATTGGATGATAAGCAATTGTTGACGTATCTCGTGGAAAATTATTTGAATCTTTGGATTTTAATGGCGACAAGCTGGAAGTGTCAATTTATTTTAAAAAACAAAATCTAAGATTTTAAGTTTTGTGTGGTTGTCATGCATAATTCAGTGTTTTCCAAACAAAATTTGAGTAGCCAGTTATATGGCCAGCAACAATGCAGTAAAACTAAAGCATTTGGACATTTTACTTGATATACATGGGGAAAGTAGTTGGCGTCTAGAGTAAATGTAACCGGCGAAATGGCCCGCTGCCGGTCTTACAGAGAACACTGATAATGGTAAACTAAATAAAAAAACTCGCTGCGACTGGATACGGGTTTGTAAAATTGTTTTTGGGTCTAATAATGGTTAGCATTCATAAACAAATGTTATTATAAGTATTGTGGTTTAAAATTCATTTTGAAATAGGATGGAAGAACAGAAAATGAAAGGGTATACAGGGATGAAAATTAGTGGTTTCCCTGAGCCCAGGACAAGTAGTTTTGCCTGGGCGTTCAATTTCCAAAGTTGATAGTCCGGCCGGGCCGGGCAACTTGTTTTTTTTTTAAGCTTAAAAACATTCAGTGCAAAAAATTGAATAACAATTGACCACAATGGATCACTACTAGTTAAATAACATTCATTATTTAGGAATAGGAAATAAAAAATTCAGGCTCATAATAAAACATCAAACATTGAGTAGTGCAATGTCAGCAAATTTATTTAATTATCTATTATTATAAAAGAAAAGTATACACTATACACATTACATATTCTGGGCTCGTTATTCTTTATCTGGGCAACCAAAATACTAAGATGGTTGCCTGTGCGGGCAACCAATAGTAATAATTTAGTTTTAATCAATGAATATCATGTAACTTTATTGTTATAAGCATTGCATTAAAGTTGTGATTGAGGTAAGCTGGTTGTTAATAATATAGTATTTACTTTTTAGCTCGACTATTATATATGAAATATATAAAGTGGAGCTATCCTACTCACCCCGGCATTGGCGTTAGCGTGCAATGTTATAGTTTGCGTACCACCCCAAAATATTTCCTATGTCCCTTGACATATTGCTTCCATATTTGCATATTTCTTAACCAACATGACCCTAACCTAAATACAAGTCTTGGCAGACAACTGTATCACTTGCCTTTATAAGAATTATGACACTTTTCCATGTAGAATATGCATATTATTGATAACTCTACAATGTTCGAAATTCGCACTAGCCTGGAGCTAGTTGATCTTGTTTCGGGCCACTGAATTTCAATGGGTACTAGCCCGATTGGGCTATTGATTTTTCGAACTTTTGAATTAAAAATGCTCAAAATATATTTTCATCCATCGTTTGAACCATACCTTAGAGGGTTATTTAGCTTCGTATCGCATTTCCTCACCCTTCCGATTATGTTGACATGACGAGAGTTTGAATGACATTTTTTTTTTGATACCGTGCAAATAAAATGCGGATCTACCCAGGTTGTTCAATTTGCTGTACTTTCAGAAAACCATACAAGTCTACAAATGTTTTAAATGTCCGCCATCTTGGATTTGTAATGATCTATTGACGAATTAACGCATTGCATATCATATTTTATAGAATATGTCAACCAAATTATATATTGATAGCGTAGTTGCTTGGTTACTTTTTTACTGGTTTCAGTTTTGGCAGTCAAACGTTATGCATATTTTATTCACGTGCAAGGACTTACATTGATTGTTTTTGGACAGTTGTTTCCGGATACGGTATTATCTGTCGATTTTAATTTATTTTCGACATTCTTGATAAAAAAATATCTAGAAATGATGAATACACATGCGATGTTACGGATGGTCTGGTGATAATTTTTCACATTGTACTCACCAGAATTGGACCTAGAAAGACTATAAAAAAAAACAGTAAGCTAGGGGGAGGAGACACTGCCCTCTATTCGCTTTATCATACGGCCTAAGACTTTCGGCTAAATGTTTCGGATTTCAAATTTGGGACAATTGACATCTAAAATTATTTACAGACTGGATATAAACCTTTGCATCTTGACTGCATGTAAGGTATTGATTGACGAATATCGTCATACATAAATATTATAATCGTATTGTGTCATTGAAATATTATAATAACATTTCCAGTTAATTGGGATCAACTGTTAGTTGCAATCCTCATCAATTACACCCTACCTGCATTAAAATCTACCCAGAACCGCAAAAATATAAACTTATTTTAAAAACTTGTGATAAACAGTTCGGGCTAGTAAACTTTGGTTCGGGCTAGTGAAAAATTCCATCTGGTAGCCCGAACGGGCTAGTGGTTTCAAAAGTGAAATTTGCACACTGACTCTTTGTTAAAGTGTGGCGTACCACCCCAAATATTTCCTATATCCCTTGATATATTGCTTTCATATCTTGAATAATGTTAACGTGCATATTTTGTATTAACGTCTTGTTATTGTAGTGTACATATTTTTCGAATTTCGGACAGTCCATTCATTGAGTATTATTGTTGTGGTTTTGTGAGTACTCTTCATGTAAAATACTGCTGTTTAGATGTTCATTTTTAGTCGTATATATATCAGGATTCAATACCTATACCTTAGTGATAATGGCAATCGGAAGAACATTTGTTCATTGTACTAGATAAAAGTAAACATTATATCTATTCATCTTATTGTTTATTGCAGTTTCAGTAATATTCTGTCTAAAAATGATTTCAACATGATATAATTATAAATCATGGCTAGGAAATGTGTATATATGAAGCAAAAATTAAAAATAGATGGTTCATTTTTTCACCATTTACATGTATGTATATTTATCTATGTATACATCTTTTGTTGTAAACAGTTATGCGACATGTTGGGAAACGCCCAGGACAAATATATCGACGTAATGATTTTTTCACTTATGTGGGTGTATGTTGGCTCCACTTCACACGATACAGTCATTGTAGTTTAATTGAAAAATGCATCTTACAATGTGAGATGAGTTCTGGGTTCAAGCCCCAGCAGTGGCCTATCAAGTGTGAAATACGGAGCCATTATGATTAAATATACACAGTTATCTTTTTAAACAATACCATTAAATATAAGGAATAATGTTAAAGGGGAATTGCTGCTTAGCTATTTTTGACATTGAATAACAGGGTTTATATACACCCCAAGGATAAATGCTTCTAAATTTGTAAAAAAAAACAAAAACAAGTCGAAGTGTGCAGAATATTAAACATTTGCAACTTTCTGATGTCTTAAAGTCATCAAATGCCACTTGAAGTTACTCTTTTTTTGTACAAAATACCCATTTTGTGCTGTCCATTATCGGTTAATGTTTTACGCTGTCAGGTCCAGAGCGCTCATTCTGTAGCATGTTTGGACCATAATCTATAATGCGACCAAGTTTCAGCAGATTCAGCCCAGTGGTTCTGATTTATATACGCTGTGCCTAGCTTTTATTGAGTATAAGTACTATTACTCACTGATTTATGCATATGAGCTTGGCTGTTTTCGAACAAAACCTGAGGTTTTGTCATAGCAAGCTCATTGTGTCATGAAGTGTCTTTTCGCCATCCGGCGTCCGCCATGCTAAAAACCTTAACATGAACCCATTGTACCCACATATTTTTTCGTACCCATTTTTTTCGTACCCAATATTTTTCGTAATCAAATGTTTTTCGTACCCAAATTTTTTTGTACCCATTTTTTTCCTACCAAATTTTTTTTTCGTACCCATTTTTTTCGTACCCATTTTTTTCGTACCCAAAATTTTTCGTACCCAATTTTTTTTTCGTACCCATTTATTTCGTACCCAATTTTTTTTCGAACGCAATTTTTTTTCGTACCCAACATGTTTTCGTACCCAAATTTTGTTTCGTACCCTTTTTTTTTTGTACCCCAACTTTTTCGTACCCACTCTTTTTTTACCCAATTTTTTTTCGTAACCCAAATTTTTTTCGTTCCCATTTTTTTACTACCCAAATTTTTCGCTACCCAAATTTTTTCATACCCAATTATTTTTTGGTGCCAATTTTTTCGTACCCAATTTTTTTTCGTAGCCAAACGTTTTTCGTACCCACATTTTTATATTCTTACCCATTTATTTTTTTCGTAATCAAATGTTTTTCGTACCCAATTTTTGGTCGAAATCGGTTTTCAATTTGATTTGATCTCCCCCCTCATTCCATCCCCGCGAAACCCTTAAGGTGTCGCAACTCTGGTACATGTATATACATTCTTCATCCAAATGTTAATATGGAATGAGTGCTGTATTGGACGTCATCATTGATGACGTTCAATCGAACGAATGATTAAAGGGGGCTAAAATTCGTTAAGCTCCAGCGTATAGCAGCGATTTGGGAGTCTTGAAAAACTTGTCTGTAACTTTTGCTGAAATTTGACATGTATATGGACCAGAACTCGATCTACACGATGGCGTATTCGTCATATCTGGGAAAAGTCCAGTTTTGATAAATTACGAAAAAGTGGTGTTTTTTATTGCGCAATCGCTATAAAATGAGTTCTCGCCGGAAGCGTTAATAGCGTTAATAGCAACCCAAACACAATTCAACCCAAGGAGGCAATTCACGCGATAGACACTTCAAATTTGATTTTAATTAATACATATTGCGATTTTATTCCCAAATTAATTAACAAGTTCATATTGTGTTTAACATACATAGCTGAACCCGTTTAGAAAAATATTAACAAAACAAACAAAAACAAACAACAGTTAAATTTCATTGATGTAAATATGGTAACCTGATTACATATCCACTAGCGTACACATGAAAAATAGTTCGCAAGTAAACAACAAACAATCAAATTTAAACGCAAATAAGCGAACAAAATATATAAAATAAATCCGAGAAATCGATACTTAAAACTACAATTTCTGCACTTAAAACATTTTTGAGAGTCATTAAAACACATAATTTCGGAAGTATACAACCAACATTCAAAATGGCTGCCAATGCGTTCGAAAAGAACGCGAGAAAGTATTTACAAAATAACATCATCAAAATAATTAAAGTGAACGCTACTTCGCCGTTTTTTAGATAAGTATACGATCTATTGAAAAACACTAGCATTTGACATAAACACACCCGTGGATATGGAAATAGACATCACGCGGCTCCCGCATTTTGCGCTGTGTACGGTTGTTCAGAAAACTTGGTAAGTGTCATTGTGTTCTTGAATTTGTCCGATGAGTTGAATTTTATATACCATTACCATACAAGAAAGTTTTCAAACACATTTATTTCTTACGAAACTTAACTTGAAAAATAAACAACACAAATATAAGTGGCACGAACTGATAGTGGAACGAAACGGCAATCAACCGTTAAAGTTCAAGGGCATAATTTGAATGGAAATACATGTGTTGAATATTGGATAAATTAATTGTTTTGCCGTTAAAAGGGTGAGTTTTTTTTGGTTTGGTTTGCTTATTTTTGTATCAAACACAAGTTTTATAGTTTGATTTCTGTACAACAGTTCAGTTAACGTTACATCTTGAATTTATAAATATCGAAATAGATGTCGGAGTTTGCACATTTCGGACGTTGCTATGCAAGTTAGTTCTCGATAGAATATACTGTTTTACCTTTTCGCATACAGTTGTGCAGCTGTTTTCCATGTAATGATGCAATGTTTTACGTCTGGAATACCCCCCTCGATGATAATAAATCATTAACTTCTCAAATTATAAGCATCGTCAACTTGACAAGGTTCTGTCAAGATTTAATTTTTTTATTTAATTAATAATTAGTAGAATATGTAAAGCTGAGTAACATTAATTCAGACTGATTTCTGATTAGGGCAGTGGTTCACCTGATTCTCTCATAGGTTGACCACACCACAATTTATAGCAGTACAAAAACAAATAGCTTGTAATTATAATTGATAAATGTGAATGTTTAATTTATTTGTTTGCAACAATTTGGAACCTTTTGGTTTGAGCATTGTAAGCCTAGTGTATAATTGCCCCTTTGTTCAGCACACATGAATTGATATGAAATACAGCTATATCTCGTGTGGCGTATTTTCATTTAAACTCTGGATTTTAATGACTACAAGTCAGTCGTGCAGTTAAATATGTTTTAAAGCATAGAAAGAATCCAAAATTATTTTGGATTTTGTGTTTGCCATGCATAATTTAAATTTTCATAGGAATAAAATAACTTACAGCCACAGGATTACGGCTTTGTTATGCTAAGCATCGTATACAAATGTAATTAAGAATTAGTGTGGTTGTAAATAAATTTTGAGAAATGGAACGCAAAAAAATCACAGAAAATGGAAGTGCGTGCATGTTACTGTATCTTGCAACTTTATTGTTTTTAGAATTGGATTAAAGTTTAAATTTAGGTAAGCGTGTTGCTTATACTAAATTTAGTTCTTTATGTCTCCTTTGCTCTAATATGGTATGAAATGCGTATCTTGTGTAACGTAATTTCATTAAAACTCTGGATTTTAATGACGACAAGTCAGACGTGTTATTTTATTTAACAGTAAAATATTTTTTAAAGCATCAAAAGATTGTAAAATATTTCCGATTGTATTTTTGTCATGCATAATTTAATCTTCCATAAGAATAAATAACTCGCTGCGTAAAGATTTCGGTTTCTTAATCATGTTTTAGGTAAGAATGGTTAGCATTTGATACACAAATTTAAAAAAAATAGTGTGGTTTTTAATAAATTTTGAGAAAGAGAAGGATGACCAAAATTGGAGGTTCATATCTTTGTAACTTTATTGTTTTGAGCAAAGGATTAAAGTTAAAATTGATGTACATGTAAGCGTGTCGTTAATACTAAATTTAGTTTTTTTATGACTCCTTCGCTTCTGTATATACAATGTATACACTACGAGACCCGTGATTGTTGCCTAATTTGCGGAGTCAAGGCGGACAGTTTGCTTTTTGAGTGGAAAATCACCGCGATTTCATGTGATTCGTCACATTTATATCGGTAAATATGTCTGAGAATTTCATTAACACAACCATATGACTACGCCATTTTTCAGAAGTGTAAAGAGTACAGTGCATAATGCGGGACGAGCGTATTTAAAAAGCTTATATCATATTTCTCGTAAATTACCAAATTATTTGTTTTGTCTAAATCAAATACCATGTTTGGCCAAGACTGTATACTGTCTAACTCCCCTTTCGGGTATTATTTGACAGGTAATAGATATGACAGATTACTCTGTAAGTATAATTGTGCACTCGAATTTTTTATGACAAGTTGAATTATTAGTATTGTATATACCATTTCCATGCGATAAATTTTAGAAACCCATTTATTTCTCACAAACTGGGGTTGAAAAGTAAACAACAACGGGGTTTGATTTTACATTCATGAGTTTTTTGGGGTGTTTAATACATGTATAGTCATTCAAATTACTAATGTTTGATAAGGTTTTATTAATTCTGGGTATAGTTAAAAATGTTCTGTCGGTTTAAAACCATGGCCGTTGAGGGCATAGCAGTTTTCTTTATATGGGCCAGTGGCTATAGTAAAATCTTGTTACCACTCTAGAAATCACATTTACTGTGCATCCTTCAAGAAACTTGGTCAGGTCATTTGTTCTAATGATGTCTTGTATAAATTAAATCTCAGCCAAGTTTGACACTGGGTCATTTGAGCTAACAAAATTGGTTAATATATTAAACAAACAAAAAGCATGTTTATACCACAGAAGTCACACTGTTAGTCTAATCTTCATCAACATCGGTATGCATATTTAACTTCAAAACAAATATTGGATCAGCGATTTCAATAGAAGCAGAATCCTGCGATTTGACGCGAGCAAATTAAAAATGACTCATTTTTGACGCAACCCTTTTTTCTGCCGTGCGTCATTTTGACGCATCAAAAATTTAACCCGAGGGTCAGTCAGTTAACATCTCCAGTTCCATGGTAATAAATCCGCCTGTGCTCCTAATCAAAATTAATGTTTCAGTATTTGAAACTCGGTCTATAATCGAGGGAATAGAGGTCTACCCCGGGCGTTGTTTTTTATACTCTCAAGTCATAATACTACACATAAACATTAAGAAAACACATTTTCTCAATTAGATATAAATTATCCGAGTAGAATTAAATTGCTACGTCTTGACCTTTGACATTGTAATTGGCGGACGTATTGTAAATTAACATTAAACCCGCGTTCAATTAAAAAATGGCGATTCAAACAACAACAACAATTCAAATTACAAGTAATGGTGATTCAATAATGGAGATAGCATTAACTGGATTTAACGAACATTAAATAAGGTTTCTTAAACCAGATAACAACAAGGAAATTTTGGATTATTAAAGTTAAACTACTACTGGTAAGGCATTCTTAAGTGTATATATTTCCGACATGTATAGTATTCGGATAAACAGCAATAGATATACATGCATTTAGATTGTGTTTTTGTACAAAAGCTATCATAGGGATGATGATAATATAACAAGGATAAATATGTGATGAAAAGGTGCTACAGGTACATATCTTAAATTACTTAAATGTGTTATGATGAAGTAGATTTTAATGAGCATTTATTGTTTTAACAAATAAACATAGTATACAGTAGTGATAGAAATAATAAAAGTTGTAAAATGAACATGTTTTGTTTTTGAAAAACTTAAAGTCGATATTGTTCGCACAAATTATTGATATTTTGTCCTTATCTTTGCGTACCAATTCATTAAAATATGCTGTGTTATGTATCATGGTATTTTTATTTAATAACGCAGTATAACTTTTTTAGATATTGTGTAACTCTTGGAGCATGTTTTTATCTAAAAAAATTGAATAATACAGACAAAAACACAATTAACGCACTTCAAAATTGACCCCAGAATTTTTCAATTTGACTCCTCAAAATTTCAGTCCAGGGGTCATTGACTCCTGGTTTTTATGGAATGAGTGCTATATTGACGTCATCATTTGATTTTAAATAGAAACAAATTCGTACCCATATTTCGTAACCATATTTTTTTCGTACCTATTTTTTTTTACCCATTTTTTCGTCCTTAAATTTTTTTCGTACCCACATTTTTTTTTCGTACCCATTTTGTTCGTACCCAAATGTTTTTTGTACCCTAATTTGTTCGTACACAATTCTTTTTTTTGTCCCCTTTTTTTTCGAACCCAAATGTTTTTCGTACCCATTTTTTTTTCGTACCCAATTTTTTTTTTGTACCCAAATTTTTTTGGTACCCAATTTTTTTTCGTACCCATTTTTTTTATACCCAAATGTTTTTCGTACCCAAATTTGTTCGTACCCAAAGTTTTTTTCGTACCCAAATTTTTTTCGTACCCATTTTTTCGTACCAAATGTGTCCGTTCCCAATTTTTGTCTTACTCAATTTTTTTTTCGTACCCATTTTTTTGGTTCCCAAATGGTTTTCGTACCCACATTTGTTCGTACCCAAACAATTGTTCGTACCCATCTTTTTCGTACCCAAATGTTTTTTGTACCCAAATTTTTTCGTACCCAAATTTTGTTTCGTACCCATTTTTTTCGTAGCCAAATTTGTTTCGTACCAAAACTTTTATTCGTACCCATTTCTTTTGTACCCAAATAGTTTTTTTCGTACCCTAATTTTTTTCGTTCCCTATATTTTTCGTATTCTAATTTGTTTTCGTAACCAAATTGTTTTTTTTTCCTACCCACATTTTTTTCATACCCATTTTTTTTTCGTACACAAAGTTGTTCGTACCCAAATTTTGTTCGTACCCATTTGTTCGTAGTCAATTTTTTTTCGTACCCGAATTTTTTCGTACCTAATTTTTTATCGAATGAGTGATGTATTGGACGTCATCATTGATGACGTTCAATCGAACGCATGATAAAGGGGGCTAAGTTTCGTTAAGCTGGCGCATATAGTCGCGATTTGGGTCTCTTGAAAACTGGCCGAACACGTTTGCTGAAATTTGACATGTATATGGACAAAAATGTGATCTACCTGTTGGCGTAGGCGTTATACCTGGGAAAAATCTAGTTTTCGAGTATTTTGTGTTTAAATATTTTTTCTGCGAAACACAACGCACGTAGATAAACATTGTGACGTAACGTCATGAAAAGCGCTTAGGCTAGCTTCCATCTTGTTAAGAAACAAAGAAACTAAGTTACGCGGTATTAATTCAATATATATACAGTTAGGCGTTAAATCTATAAACAACGACGTAATAATTGTGTTTAAATATCAATACGAAGTACACAAGCATGTCTTTTGTGCAGATCGAGTGTGGTTGTTTAGATATTCATGACATAAATCTATGTGTTATTGTGTGCGACGAGTTGAAGAAAGGTTTACACGGCGAGGCTTTCCGAGACGTGTCGGATAAATGTAAGTACACACTGGTATTAACATGGTATTCTATTTGTCGGATAATATCTTTAATATACGTGTGTTCTTATAAATATCCAATGTTATTCAAATTACAAATGCCTGATAACGTTTGATGAATTCGTTTTATCAATATGCATTAACATTCAAGGGGAATAATTTTATTGGAACGTGCGATTGAATGTGTGATGTTTGGATAATTAGTTGTTAAGCAATAAAAATGATAAGTATTCAGTTTGCTTTATCTCCTTTTCATTAAAAGCATTGTTTTACTGTTTTTTTTTCCTTAAAGTAAAACAGTTAAGTCGTCATTTTATCTTGACTTTAAGATATTGAAATAGAAGTCGGATATTTTATAATTCGGATGTTGCTACGCAAGTTAGTTGTCGACATAATATACTGATTTATTGTTTTCCTATGCAGTTGTGCAGCTGCATTGTAAGAAATGATGCGCTATTTAATTTATAAAATGTCTGCCTGTTCCTGATAATAATAAGTCTTTAACTTAACAAACCCGAGCAATGTCCATGGCCTGTCAAGATAATAAAAATATGTACAGCGGAGCAATATCAATGTCAGACTGATGTCTGGTTAGCGCAGTGATTTGTCCACCAGATTCTCACATAGGTTATTCCGGTTGTTAACACCACAATTTAACACTACATTTTTTTTATATAGCTGGTAATTACAATTGATAAATTTCATTGTTTTAATTAAATTGTTTGCACAAATTTGGACACTCATCATGTCTGGGATATGCTGGGTAAAATGGCCTTTGAATCAAAACAGACATCTTTAAATCTGCGATATGTAACAGTTTAAGTTTATGACGTGTAAAATACCAGTATATAAATCTGAAAATATCCCACTAAACTAGGATGTACACCCTCAGTAATTTTATACCATACAAGAGAGCGAAGATGTTATGAAATACCTATCTCGTGTGGCGTATTTTCATTTTAACTCTGGATTTTAATGATGACAAGTCGGATGTGCAGTGAGTTGAATATTTTTATACGTATATTGTGTGATGTAATCTCATTAAAACTCTAGATTTTAATAATAACAAGTCCAACACATTACATATAACAGTTAAATATTTTTTAACGAATCAAAAAAATAAAAAAGTTTACTGGTAAATAAAACTCCTAAATTCCGTATAAGGACTGTACGTTACCAGTGATTTTTTCTGCCCATAATTACAGCCTCTTACAGGCCATTTCCTAATGGCAAAAAGTAGCAATTTTTCCCAATCGGACATAAATTTCCCCCAAAATATGCAAAACTTTGCCAATAAACTAAATTATTGGTTTATTGAGTTTATTATACAGCAATTTAATTTCCCAGCACTTTATGATATAAATTTTAGAAATCGTGCATTTATAAATAATTTGTGAACTGTAATTTATAATCATTATCATAATTATAATGTTTACTTTTTCCCAATTGCATGGACTTTCTTGCTTTTTCCCAATCCATAAGGCACAGGCTGTAAAATATAAAGCGAAAAAAATCACTGGTTACAGCAATGTGTGAAACAACGTCATTAAAAACAAAAAAATATGTTTGACCACACTGGTGGGTAATTATGTTTACGAAAAATACAAACAATATAGATTTATGATATTACATGTTAGATTTTTATCACCCATAATCACTCATAAAGCTATTTTAATATTTATGTACAGTCAATCTTGTGGATGCGACCACTTGTATTAAGCGACCTTTGTCTTATGCGACCATTTTGAAATCCCACGGAGTTTTTTCGCTATATTATGATATTATATGAAGCGACTTTTGTCTTACGCGACCAGCGACCGCTAATTTTTGTGTATTTTGATCTTCGAATCTTGAATTAAGCGACCACTAGGAGGTAAAAGTGGTAAATCTATTTATCTTTCAGGAACAAATCCGTGTTAATTGTTTATCTAAGCCGATAAGATGTACTGTTACACCTCTGCTTTGTTTTCACACCAACCATACTGATTATGCTTTTTCTCATTGACTGGTTCTGACCGGTATTTTTGTAGACTGCGTATCAATTTATTGAGTTGAATATAGAGGAACGTATTACGCACAGTCTACAGCTTAAATAGTTAACTATGTGGAAAGTTAAGAGACAACACCGATTTTTCTCGAGTGAAGATAACAGGTGCAGAAACAATGCACTGTACGCGACAAACATTTCCTGAGAAGTGCGGAAAATAACCTATTAATCGGCAACATCTGTCGAAATCCGTACATTACCAATTTGTAATTATGCTAATTAGTAGATATTTGTTAGCCAATCACATTGTTATTTACTTAATAAATTTTCCAATCCTGTTTGTTTTGTTTTCAATTGACATGTTTTAATTTTTTCAGCTCATTATGTATCATAATCGAGTCAGATTTCCTTAAGCGTACATGCAGAAATTAAAATGTCAAAACAAAAAGTGTTAACGTTGAACGAGAAAATTCGGGTTTTGTAATTGTCAAAGAGGAAAAGTGCACGTAAAATCGCTGATGAGTTTGGAGTTGGTAAAACTCAAATTTAGAACATTCTTAAGCATAAAGCCAAGGTGCTTGAAGACGTGGAAAATAATGTGTCAGGTAAAGAAAATGCGAAAAATATTTCCTTTTCTATGTTGTTTTTGCAAATAAATATGTACACACAATTCATTATAATAAATGATAATTTGTAGTAAGTGAAAAAATAAAACACATTATAAGTAAAATATTGTTTATGTTTTGTGTTTATTTTCATTTTGTTATAAAAGTAAACATTCTTCCAGAATGGCCTTTTTTATTTAAAGACCATTTTTTAAGAGACCGCTTTTAATTACTCCCTTGAGTGGTCTCTTAATACAAGATTGACTGTACATGTACATGCTTAGACAGTTTGTTAAAGCCAGTGCCTTTTGGCTTCGGAAAATAAGCATGATAAACCAAAAAAATCAGGAAAAATAGCCTATACACCATACAATTGAGAAAAATGAAGAATAATTAATATGATTACAATAAAAATTGTTTTTAAGTGCATGTTTGAGTGCATTTTTAAATTTATAGTATAAAATGCTGCTTCAATTTCTTCTTACCTTTCATAGGTAAACAATGAAATATCATCTGCTAGTGCCAAATATGAATGGGAAAGCTGATTTATGGTCATATCGTAGCAAAAGTGAAGAAAATATGTGCATTAAATGAATGAATTCAGATTTTGTTATCTGGAATAGTTGTATTTCAAATAGATCCCCAACGGCCCAACCTATTATGGCTTAATAAGGGCTAAATTGCTTTGGGATTTAAAATCAAAAGGCATATTGAATGATCGTTTAGCGTTAATGTGCTACATGATGTCTGAATTCATCGCCAGGGACTCTGTGAGCCATTAACGCAACAATAGCTTGTGCGTATAGCATGATCATTTAAACAGAGCCCCATTCCACCAACATGGAATGGCGGACATATTTACAATATGGACATTGCAGCAGGCATTCAATTAAGCCAGCCTTCATATTTCATAAAATTATAAATATAACAAGCTTTATCGCTTCCTTTTATTCATAAAAAACACTTAAAATACATAAATGAATTTTTTTTTATCTATTTCTATTGGGTATTTTTACTTTTCAGGTAGCAGAATGTCTGCGGCTTATCCGAGGGCCAATTGATAAAAGTTGTTGATGCCAAAACAGGTAATAATAATAAATTATCAGGTACACAAGCAAATAAAAATATTTTTGATGCTAAAGGTGTGGAAGACTGTCAAATTCAGGTTTAGGGTCCCTAAAATCCTTATGGTCTTGTAATTCCTGATGCAGAATGTATTGATAGTGCTGAGTCCTGACACGTAAAGCTTGTGCTTTGTTCGCAGTGTTAGTTTGCTCTGAACAGGTTTACCCTTATTCCTGCCATTAATGCAGTCCCGCTGAGTTGATTTGCTACATGTACTTGTAAACCTACAATTAGCTTATTATCCCCACGCCTTTTAGCTCGTCCGTTGTGCGTTGCGCGGCGTCAACATTAGCCTTTTTAACTCTCCAGATGCCACATTTAATGTCCAATCTACATGAAATTTGGTCAGAAGATTGGTTTCAATGATATCTTGGAAGAGTTCGAAAATGGTTACGTTTGCTTGAAAAACATGGCTGCCAAGGGGCGGGGCATTTTTCCTTATATGGCTATATAAGGCTATAGTAAAATCTTGTTAACACTCTAGAGGCCACATTTATAGTCCGATCTTCATGAAACTCGGTCAGAAGATTCATCCCAAAAATATTTTGGATGAGTTCGAAAATGATGCCGGTTGGTTGAAAAATATGGCCGCCAGGTGGTGGGGCATTTTTTCTAATATGGCTTTAGTAAAACCTTGTTAACACTCTAGTGGCCACATTTACTTCGTATTTTTTTCGTACCCATTTTTTTCGTACTCAAATGTTTTTTGTACCCAAATTTATTTGTGCCCAAATTTTGTTTCGTACCCTTTTTTTTTTCGTACCCAAATTTGTTTCGTACCCAAACGTTTATTTGTACTCATTTTTTAGTACCCAAATAGTTTTTTCGTATCCTAATTTTTTTCGTTCCCTATATTTTTCATACTCTAATTTGTTTTGTAACCAAATTGGTTTTTTTCCTACCCAATTTTTTTCCTACCCATTTTTTTTCGTATACAAATTTGTTTGTACCCAAATTTTGTTCATACCCATTTGCTCGAAGTAAAAAAAATTCGTACCCGAATTTTTTCGTACCTTATTTTTTAATTTGTACCCATTTTTTCGTACCCAAATAGTTTTTCGTACCCTTATTTTTTTCGTACCCTTTTTTTTGTATGGAATGAGTGATGTATTGGACGTCATCATTGATGACGTTCAATCGAACGAATGATAAAGGGGGCTAAGTTTCGTTAAGCTGAGGCAAATCACTGCGATTTGAGTTTCTTGAAAACTGGCCGAACACGTTTGCTAAAATTTGACATGTATATGGACCAGAATGCGATCTACTTGTTGGCGTAGGCGTTATACCTGGCAAAAATCAAGTTTTCGAGTATTTTGTGTTTAAATACTTTTATGGGAAAGGGCACGCGCACAGATAAACATTGTGACGTCACTTCACAAACAGCGTTAGACATCCGCCATCTTGTAACGCGACAAAGAAACTCAGTGTTATTAGTTCAATAAGCACAGAAAATATGATTGTGTTTAATTATCATTAATACAAATGTCTATATTTTGTGCAGCGGATGTTTATTCAGACGGATACGACAGAATTACGTAAGTATCATTGTGTACTTTACAGTAGATTTTACTACGGAAGAAATTTATTATATCTCACTCAGTCACTGACAAAATGAGCTTGACACATAAACAACAACCGGATCGGATTTACATCCACATAATATTGTGCGAATCCGATGCAATTCAAATTACTAATGTTTGATAACGTTTGATGAATTCGTTATATCAATATGCATTAACTTTCAAGGGGAATAATTATAATTGAAATGTGCGATTCAATGACAGTGTTATATTGGGATAATTAGTCGTTTAGCCGTAACAGATAAGTATTTAGTTTGTTGTGTTTCATTTTCAACATAGTTTTACCGTTTTTTACTTAAAGTAAAACAGTTCAGTCGTCATTATATCTTGAATTTTAAATATTGAAATACATGTCGGATATTTCATATTTTCGGACGTTGCTACGTAAGCTAGTTGTCAACATAATTATTAAGATACATATTTACCTTTTACCATACAGTTGTGCAGCTGAAGTCTAATTAATGACGCGCTGTTTAATGTCAATAATGTTTTTCTGCCCGTGATGATAATAAGTCTTTAAATCAACAAACCCCAGCAATGTCAATGGTCTGTCAACATTAGAAAAATATTAGCTAAAGAAACTTCAGCGTACAATTTATATGGTATTGACATACCTGTTCTCTGAGGCCAACTCTGTATCTAAAGTCAACCAGAGTCGTAACATATTTATGTCACGCAATAAATCAAAGAATACTCATTTTCTTGGATACATTTCTACATATATTGGTGAATGAATATAAATTACTGCATCGAGGAATGTTTTAAGGTTTAAATGTTTCAAATGCATCTAACAATAGATGAAAATAACTCTCATCAGTCTGAAATTCACAATTTTGAAGCCATTGTCGCTTTGTCCAAGACTAGTTTTCATTTGGATACTGTCGGATCATCCTTGACATCTTTTGCTAATATTGTAAACATTGCCTTTGTTTTCTGAAATCTATTATTTGTGATTAACAACATACGTCTGGTGGATTATAAAACTGATTTCAGTGTGAATCGGGTAGTTTTAAATATTTACTTTGAGTTTGTATTTACACTACAATTTGTTAACAACACAAGCCAGAATATTCTAAAATACCGGGAAATGTCATTCTGAATTTGAAAACACTTGAGCACATGGTATACAAATAAACAAATACAAATTTTATTTTAAGTCAGTTTGTACATAACAAGTATAACATTAACATCTACATTTTCACAACAATAACACGTATACTGAAAGCGCTTGGACAAAGCGGAAAGAATCCGGGTATTTCGGACGAGGGTATTTCCGGGACAGATTTACTCAATATGCAAAGGAAAAATATGATATGCCTAATCGACAATTTCAATTGGGTTTCGGAACGCATGGTTTTATTTTTCTATGCGTAATCGGCAATTTTACATTGGGTATTTACACAAATGCGCACCTAATCTGTAGCTCTGTTACAGTAATCTGTGAAACAACGTCATTAATAAAACAAAAAATATGTTTGAACACAACGGTGGCTAATAATGTTTAGGAAAAATTACCAACAATATAGATTTATCTATAACATAACATGTTAGAATTTTATCATGCATTTATAATCACTCATAATGAGATTTCAATATACAGTTACATGCATAGACAGCTTTTTTAAGCCAGTGCCTTTTGAATTCAGAAAATAAGCAAGATAAACCATAAAATTGGGAAAAATAGATAGTAAACCATAAAATGGAGAAAAATGAGGCATTATTAATATGATTATAAATAACAGAATCACAATAATATTGTTTTTAAGTGCATGATTTAGTGCATTTTTAAATTTATATTATAAAATGCTGCTTGAATTTCTTTTTACCTTTCATATGTAAAAAAAGAAATATCATCTGCTAGTGCAAAATATGACTGGTCATTTCGTAGCAAAAGAGAAGAAAATAAGTGCATTAAATAAATGAATTAATATTTTTGTATCTGGAATAGTTGTATTTTAAATTGATCCTCCACCCTATTATGGCCGAATAAGGGCTAAATTGCTTTCCAACTTGAAATGAAAAGGCATATTGGTTGATCGTGTAGCGTTTATGTGCAAAATTTGAGGGCCAATTGATAAAGCTTGTTGATGCCAAAACAGGTAATAATAATAATTTATTATCAGGTACATGTACACAAGCAAATAAGTATATTTAACCCTTTCAGTGCGGGAACCGAATTTTAAAGGCCTTTGAAAACAGTTTGGATCCAGATGAGACGCCACACAACGTGGCGTCTCATCAGGATCCAAACTGTTTGCTATTCTGATAGTATTCTTTGATAAAAAATCGAAGAAAATGCTAATTTTAGAAATTCAGCAGACGACATTTTAGCAGACGACAAATTTCCCAGCATGCAAAGGGTTAAGATGCTTAAGGTGTGGAAGACTCATAATCAGGTTTGGTGTCCCTCAAACCCTAAGCGTCTTGTTATTTCTTATGCAGTTTGTATAGATAGTGCCACATCCTGACACGTAAAGCTTGTGCTTTGTTGGCAGCGTTAGTTGGCTGTTAACAGGTTCATTGTGGTTATCTCCACCATCAGTCTGTCCGTCTGTCCTAGCCACTATCTCTTACACCATAAGCACTAGAACCATGAAACTTAAACACATGGTAGCTATGAGCATTATGTGCGACCCTGCACTATTTGGAATTTTGATCTGACCCCTGACCTCGCAAACCAAATAATGTTTCTTTAAAAAAATCTATGGCGGTAAAAAGTTAATGTGCAACGTCGCGGAAAATATTATACTTGACGACGTCATACAATGATGCGACTTTTAACAATTTAAGATTTAAAATTAAATCACATTAATGATTTAACAATGAGTTTTGATAATATAAATGCCATTGAACAGAAAATTGACATAAATGTGACCATATATTAATATTTGTACAAAATAGCCGACAACAACCGATTAAGTGTTAAAATTCCCGGGTACGTTTTAGTATATTTACCGTACCCAGGGTACGAGCCTTACTAAATGTATTATTATTATATCTCACCGACTACAAGGTACCTTTATCTTGTTGTGTTTATCAACCTGGAATTTATGTAAAATCCGGCTTTCTTTACTTTTATTTTTCATTCATTTGATTAAGCAATTGTTGACGTATCTCGTGGAAAATTATTTGAATCTTTGGATTTTAATGGCGACAAGCTGGAAGTGTCAATTTATTTTAAAAACAAATCTAAGATTTTAAGTTTTGTGTGTTTGTCATGCATAATTCAGTGTTTTCCAAACAAATTTGAGTAGCCAGTTATATGGCCAGCAACAATGCAGTAAAACTAAAGCATTTGTGACATTTTACTTGATATACTTGGGGAAAGTAGTTGGCGTCTAGAGTAAATGTAACCGGCGAAATGGCCCGCTGCCGGTCTTACAGAGAACACTGATAATGGTAAACTAAATAAAAAAACTCGCTGCGACTGGATTACGGGTTTGTAAAATTGTTTTTTGGGTCATAATATGGTTAGCATTCAATACAAATGTTATTATAAAGTATTGTGGTTTAAAATTCATTTTGAGAATAGGATGGAAGAACAGAAAATGAAAGGGTATACAGGGATGAAAATTAGTGGTTTCCCGTGAGCCCAGGACAAGTAGTTTTGGCCTGGGCAGTTCAATTTCCAAAGTTGATAGTCCGGCCGGGCAACTTGTTTTTTTTAAGCTTAAAACAATTCAGTGCAATAAAAATTGAATAACAATTGACCACAATGGATCACTACTAGTTAAATAACATTCATTATTTAGGAATAGGAAATAATTAAATTCAGGCTCATAATAAAACATCAAACATTGAGTAGTGCAATGTCAGCAAATTTATTTAATTATCTATTATTTTATTAAAAGAAAGTATAATATACACATATACATATTTCTGGGCTCGTTATTCTTTATCTGGGCAACCAAAATACTAAAGATGGTTGCCTGTGCGGGCAACCAATAGTAATAAGTTAGTTTTAATCAATGAAATATCATTGTAACTTTATTGTTATAAGCATTGCATTAAAGTTGTGATTGAGGTAAGCTTGTTGTTAATAATATAGTATATTTACTTTTTAGCTCGACTATTATATATGAAATATATAAAGTGGAGCTATCCTACTCACCCCGGCATTGGCGTTAGCGTGCAAATGTTATAGTTTGCGTACCACCCCAAATATTTCCTATGTCCCTTGACATATTGCTTCCATATTTTGCATATTTCTTAACCAACATGACCCTAACCTAAATACAAGTCTTGGCAGACAACTGTATCACTTGCATTTTATAAGAATTATGACACTTTTTCCATGTAGAATATGCATATTATTGATAACTCTACAATGTTCGAAATTCGCACTAGCCTGGAGCTAGTTGATCTTGTTTCGGGCCACTGAATTTCAATGGGTACTAGCCCGATTGGGCTATTGATTTTTCGAACTTTTGAAATTAAAAATGCTCAAAAATATTATTTTCATCCATCGTTTGAACCATACCTTAGAGGGTTTATTTAGCTTCGTATCGCGTTTCCTCACCCTTCCGATTATGTTGACATGACGAGAGTTTGAATGACATTTTTTTTTTGATACCGTGCAAATAAAATGCGGATCTACCCAGGTTGTTCAATTTGCTGTACTTTCAGAAAACCATACAAGTCTACAAATGTTTTAAATGTCCGCCATCTTGGATTTGTAATGATCTATTGACGAATTAACGCATTGCAATATCATATTTTAATAGAATATGTCAACCAAATTATATATTGATAGCGTAGTTGCTTGGTTACTTTTTACTGGTTTTCAGTTTTGGCAGTCAAACGTTATGCATATTTTATTTCACGTGCAAGGACTTACATTGATTGTTTTTGGACAGTTGTTTCCGGATACGGTATTATCTGTCGATTTTAATTTATTTTCGACATTCTTGATAAAAAAATATCTAGAATGATGAATACACATGCGATGTTACGGATGGTCTGGTTGATAATTTTTCACATTGTACTCACCAGAATTGGACCTAGAAAGACTATAAAAAAAAACAGTAAGCTAGGGGGAGGAGACACTGCCCTCTATTCGCTTTATCATACGGCCTAAGACTTTCGGCTAAATGTTTCGGATTTCAAATTTGGGACAATTGACATCTAAAATTATTTACAGACTGGATATAAACCTTTGCATCTTGACTGCATGTAAGGTATTGATTGACGAATATCGTCATACATAAATATTATAATCGTATTGTGTCATTGAAATATTATAATAACATTTCCAGTTAATTGGGATCAACTGTTAGTTGCAATCCTCATCAATTACACCCTACCTGCATTAAAATCTACCCAGAACCGCAAAAATATAAACTTATTTTAAAAACTTGTGATAAACAGTTCGGGCTAGTAAACTTTGGTTCGGGCTAGTGAAAAATTCCATCTGGTAGCCCGAACGGGCTAGTGGTTTCAAAAGTGAAATTTGCACACTGACTCTTTGTTAAAGTGTGCGTACCACCCCAAATATTTCCTATATCCCTTGATATATTGCTTTCATATCTTGAATAATGTTAACGTGCATATTTTGTATTAACGTCTTGTTATTGTAGTGTACATATTTTTCGGATTTCGGACAGTCCATTCATTGAGTATTATTGTTGTGGTTTTGTGAGTACTCTTCATGTAAAATACTGCTGTTTAGATGTTCATTTTTAGTCGTATATATATCAGGATTCAATACCTATACCTTAGTGATAATGGCATCGGAAGAACATTTGTTCATTGTACTAGATAAAAGTAAACATTATATCTATTCATCTTATTGTTTATTGCAGTTTCAGTAATATTCTGTCTAAAAATGATTTCAACATGATATAATTATAAATCATGGCTAGGAAATGTGTATATATGAAGCAAAAATTAAAAATAGATGGTTCATTTTTTCACCATTTACATGTATGTATATTTATCTATGTATACATCTTTTGTTGTAAACAGTTATGCGACATGTTGGGAAACGCCCAGGACAAATATATCGACGTAATGATTTTTTCACTTATGTGGGTGTATGTTGGCTCCACTTCACACGATACAGTCATTGTAGTTTAATTGAAAAATGCATCTTACAATGTGAGATGAGTTCTGGGTTCAAGCCCCAGCAGTGGCCTATCAAGTGTGAAATACGGAGCCATTATGATTAAATATACACAGTTATCTTTTTAAACAATACCATTAAATATAAGGAATAATGTTAAAGGGGAATTGCTGCTTAGCTATTTTTGACATTGAATAACAGGGTTTATATACACCCCAAGGATAAATGCTTCTAAATTTGTAAAAAAAAACAAAAAACAAGTCGAAGTGTGCAGAATATTAAACATTTGCAACTTTCTGATGTCTAAAAGTCATCAAATGCCACTTGAAGTTTACTCTTTTTTTGTACAAAATAACCCATTTTGTGCTGTCCATTATCGGTTAATGTTTTACGCTGTCAGGTCCAGAAGCGCTCATTCTGTAGCATGTTTGGACCATAATCTATAATGCGACCAAGTTTCAGCAGATTCAGCCCAGTGGTTCTGATTTTATACGCTGTGCCTAGCTTTTATTGAGTATAAGTACTATTACTCACTGATTTATGCATATGAGCTTGGCTGTTTTCGAACAAAACCTGAGGTTTTGTCATAGCAAGCTCATTGTGTCATGAAGTGTCTTTTCGCCATCCGGCGTCCGCCATGCTAAAACCTTAACATGAACCCATTGTACCCACATATTTTTTCGTACCCATTTTTTTCGTACCCAAATATTTTTCGTAATCAAATGTTTTTCGTACCCAAATTTTTTTTGTACCCATTTTTTTCCTACCAAATTTTTTTTTCGTACCCATTTTTTTCGTAACCATTTTTTTTCGTACCCAAAATTTTTCGTACCCAATTTTTTTTTTCGTACCCATTTATTTCGTACCCAATTTTTTTTCGTACGCAATTTTTTTTCGTACCCACATGTTTTCGTACCCAAATTTTTTTTCGTACCCTTTTTTTTTGTACCCAAACTTTTTCGTACCCACTCTTTTTTTTACCCAATTTTTTTTCGTACCCAAATTTTTTTCGTTCCCATTTTTTTACTACCCAAATTTTTCGTACCCAAATTTTTTCATACCCAATTATTTTTTGGTGCCAATTTTTTTCGTACCCAATTTTTTTTCGTAGCCAAACGTTTTCGTACCCACATTTTTATATTCTTACCCATTTATTTTTTTCGTAATCAAATGTTTTTCGTACCCAATTTTTTGGTCGAAATCGGTTTTCAATTTGATTTGATCTCCCCACTCATTCCATCCCGCGAAACCCTTAAGGTGTCGCAACTCTGGTACCAAATACATGTATTATCCCTACTGGATATGAAACTGACTATTAACGTTACATTTTATTTATTACTTAAAACATTGGTTCTACATTAACAATCACATAAATCAGTGAAATATCTACTTCGTTTCCATCTTATAAGCCTGTCTGCTATAAAGGAGATAGTTGAAACTTGATGAATGAACGTCCTTCCCGCATGTATTTCCATTTTCTTTAAGTTTAATTGATCATTGGAACATACAGTGTTGACAAAAAGTAATTAACCGTTCCTGGACCACCAATGTTGTTGATCATTGCTGAAAAGATAATAAATATGCAGCATTTAAATTTGAATAACCATAATACATAATTTAGGTGATCACACAAAAAGTATATCATTTTCAGAATAGTAATTTTTGCATTTGGGACATAATATACTTTTTTGTTGTTTGTTTGAGGAAAACATCAATACTCGGTCATAAAATTTAAATATTCTGTCCTTGATTTCCATGCATTTACAACACAACTTTTTCCTTACATGGCGCATTTTCGGTATCGGGTCCGTTCGCCTTAGTTACACGTTTGCCCTGGGTCCGTTCGCCCTGGGTTCGTTCGCCCTATATTATCATTTCCATATCAGGGTATGAACACAATTTACACAATATAAAGTGCATCATTTATTATTTTATATATAAGCTGTATATATTAAATTTATAAATTATTTGTAAATTAATATGTGTATTATAATCATTAAGATTATGAGATTTTGAGTGTAACTTCTTGCGTTGTTTATGGTTCTTTCATTCAGCAATATATAACCATCGTCTGTCAGATTGTCTATATTCTTGTAATCTTGTTGATCCCTGCATAGGCAAATACATTCAAAATTCATATAAACATCATTAAATCTCAATAAAAAACATCATCAATATTCGATTTACTAAACTGATCAATTTCCAATAATTCTCGTGTGTATTGCGCTGTGTGAAGTAGCAACTGGCCTTTATTGATCGTTGTCGATTAATTAAGAGATTAAAGAGATAATCAGTCTGTGTTTATTGATTGATTGAGTGTCGTTTTAACCTAATTTAGTTAACATTGAGAACAATTACTAAATCATATAGAAATTAGTTATGTACAATATGATTATTAAGTTGAAACTATTATCCTAAAGAGTATACTAAATATTGATGCATGCATAAATCATGTTTATAAAACAGAACTGTTATTATTATTTTTTTTAGAAATTATCTTTAATATGATTATTAGCGTATGATTAAGTAAATAAACATAAATTATGTAAATGAAACAGAGCGGTATATTTTAAATTGTGTAGAAATTGGCCTCAAAGAAAATGTTCAATTATAATAAATACATTAAGGTATAAGATTATTATTATTTAATTATAAAAATATTAAAATGGTAAGCAGCGCAACTTAAAGGTCAATTTCGTAAATTATGTAAACGGTCTCCAAACGGAGAGATAAAATGTCAATTTATATTATAACCTTAGTGGATTTCGTCCGCCTTTTCAATTAAAAAGACCATTTATTGTATAAGCAAATCAAAAAGACCAATATATATGATAAATAACGTCTTCGGTAATAGGTTTCTCTTCCGCAATGAGGCCTATCATCAGGCCCGACGGAATGATGGTTTGCATTTCATATGCAAACAGTGTGAGGAAAGAAACTGGCCAGAAATCACCGACACCGATGCGGATGAAGATGAAAGAGCACTCACCAACACTGACAAACAATCGATGGGCAACTCAATTTACGAGAACGCTTCATTAATGATTATGAATTTCATAAAATGTGCTTAACTATATTATACTCGATTGCCATGTAAGATAATACACATATTTCCAGAATGCTAACAAGAGTTCCACATTCTGGCGGTGTAGCGTGCGAAGTAAAAAAAAGCGTTGTCACGCGACAGTCCTACAGAAAGGCAGTGACTTCCGTCTATGCTCCAATGCGCACGTGCACCCAGCTGACCCGAAGCTTCTTCTTCGAGCGAAGTCTTCCACCACTGTAAGTTATTGTAAATGAAACGTAATGTTTTAACATATTTAAATTATTCATTAAAACATGGAACGACAATTTCAGTTTTTATGGAATTTTTCGTTTAAATGATGTCTACAGTTAAGTTAAGGCGGAAAGTGTAGTCCCTGATTAGCCCGTGCGAACTGCACAGGCTAATCTGGGACGACACTTTACGCACATGCATAATTCCCAGTAAAGCATTATCGTATTTATGTTTTGTTATAGGTCAAACAGCGTATCAAGGAACAGCCTCATGACCGGGCAATAAAGGTGTAACATAAAGTTTTCTTTAATTATTATAATAAACAATTAGAGAAAATTACTGGTCTTTGACCGCTTTGTTACAAACACGCTTACACGTTAAAGAGCGCCGTCTTAATTTTTCACACATGTTGGCAAGTTTGTAGCCTAAGTTGGCATTTATATATTAAAATGTTTAAAAGATAACAAATTTCGTTATATTTATTGCTTACCTGCTTTGATAATAAAATTTAGGGCGAACGGACCCAGGGCGAACAGGATTTAGGGCGAACAGAAATTATGGCGAACGGACCCGGATTCCACATTTTCTTTTTCAAAATGAAAGCAAATATGAGCCTGATTATGTGGTAAAAATCACTGACAGGGTGCGTTTTTCCTACAAAATCTACTTTACTCCAATTATGAATAATGAAACTGTTATACTTGAAAAAAAAAAGCAAAATCTATGTACCTTCCTGTTCCGAGCTTTGACTTTGTGTTGATAGCAAAAAACGGCATTCCTTTCTTGAAAAGTTGAAGACTTTCTTTACGTGATGGGTTTTGCTGTACGATAACCCGTTCACATGACTACAGTCATCACACAAGCATAAATCCACTTTATCCCCTTTTACTTCTCACCAGCAATATAAAATGTTGTAAGTGACACGGGTTCTAAACGTTATTCTTCATAGTGGTCAAAGTTTTCAAGCGTTTCCAGGAATCGTTTTTTTTTTTTCATAAATATCAACACTGCCATGCATTAGTTGACGTTTATCATTAACTCCAGTCACATTAATATGAACAATAATAACACTTTCATTAATCTTTCTCTTTCAATATAGCAAATTGCTTTTTCTTTAAACGACCAATCTGTCAGGTACAATGTCGGCCATATTTGTTGTCTTTGTATTTAGCGGATGCTACATTTAGAATCTAGTATTTCATAGCGTATTTATAGAATATTAGTAGTTTTCAGCACATTCCCGGATAACGTTCGGATTGACGGATATGTACGAAAGAAGGAGATATTGCACAAAGTTCATTAGAGTGCTAATACCTTAAACAATGTATCAGAAAAAATTCTTCGTACTGTCTCCGTAGACACTCGTATATTTTCGGCCTAGACCGTCAAGTGAGGAACTTATTCTCGCATGAATATGCAAACAATAATAAAAACTATTCCGTACCCAATGTTTAGGAATTTTGCTTCAATAATATTTTTTTACACGTTTTATGACACTGTCATGTTATATAGTGATGTTCTGTATTCACAATGCGGGTTATTGAGAACTTCTTTGCAGGGACCTATTTGTTTGTAATCAAAGTCCCTCTTCTTTGATTGCGCATGAATGACCGCCAAGTGGTAAATCGGACTTTTCCAAATTCATTCATTCCTGGTTGTTTTGGCAGCCAGCCAAGTCAGCTTATCTCAAAAAACGGTCTAAGTACTATGGCCTAGGGGCTTCGCCCCAGGCCAAAAAGCAATTAAATGACAACCGTACGAGTTAGGTTTACGATCAATGGATAAAAGGGCACGATTTTGATTGATCCCAAATAATCCTGACTGGGTAGGACACTTGTTTGCTATTATGTCGCAAAACATTCATTGGTGCAAGTGTGTGGGTGAACGTGCAATGTCACTTCATGTTCATGCTTCGTATTTTCTTAAACATCTGTTCGTTGAGCATTTTAAGTTTTTATTTGTTTTGCAACTCAGGACTTGTATTCGACACTAATTGAAAAAAAGGAAGTATAATAAATGAAATGACCCCTCTCTCACAGAATATGTACGCCGCTGACTTCCTAAAACATCATAATCATCAGCGTCACCACCATCACCACAAAGGCCAGTATCATCGTTTAATATAGACTCTTTTACAATAATTGTTATTGTCACCAGGTTTATATAGAGAGATTTAAGTTTTATCAGTGTGTTGTTTAACATAACAGCCATAGTATGCAGCTTTGTTCTGAATTTTATAGTACAAGTATACATGAATCATACAATTAAGAAATTAATTAAACAAAATACATGTACATATAATACAAAACACTTGTATATAGCAAACAACTCATACATCTTAAAAGTTTTTATTCATTTTATCTAATAGCGTATGGGTAAGAGAATATACGTACATTTAACAAAATGCATGTGCATTGTGCACTTGCGTCAAACTGCGTACCTTTCATCTTACAGCCACATGTTCCCTTTTGAAGAACGGCGGTCCCTGCGTTTTCAGCGGAAATGTCTCATTGTTGACCTTCAATGCTATCAGTGCCTTTTTATGTATAGTTTATTAAGTGTTGATTTTAAACGATTCGCCTTCAAAATGAAAAATATTGCAAAACTAAACAATATTAAGAATACAAATTTAAAGATGAACGTTGTGTTTTAATATGTAAATTTCAACATCAAGTTATAAAGATGCCAGTAACAAATCGATGTTGATAAAGATCTACATCGAATTCATTATATAAACTTGAAATGTGGTCATTGCTAACACAAGACGGTTAACGAAAAGCCAACTACTGTTGCTGTTGTTGTTGTGTTTTTTTAACAAAATATTTACATTTATTGACTCTCGTTTAGTTAACTGTGCTTGTATGCTATGTACAGATACACGCTAGTTCAGCACAATAATACCATGCTTACTGAAGCTATTTTCTTTTTTTAGTAGCAGTGACCTTGACCATAAATGACATGATTGGTATTCAAATGTAATATGACCTGCGTCTTGCAAAATAGGTCTTATACCATATGTGACCATCGTAGCCTCAGACCAGCATGCGCATCCGCTCAATCAGGTCAGAAGATACGATGTCCGCTTTAAAGTCAAGCAAAGTTTAGAGGACATGATAGCTTAAGACCAGACTGCGTGGATGATTCTCTGGCTTCATATTTTATGGGGCACATTTTGACGGAGGTTATATATTAAACGACATGCGAAATTGTATTTATGTTAATTGCTTAAATCCTTCTGCGATGACATATAAGCATTGTCAATGTTGTTACAGTTGCTCCTCAATTCGCCTATGGCATTGTCTTCAAAGGTGTTTGTTTGTTTAACGATGGCATGTGGCGTTATGCTATGCACTTTAACTTGGCATCTTGCACCGAGGTATTGCGCAACATGCGCTTCTTGTGAGTCGAAGTCATCAACAACGCCGTAGGTAGTGACGTTGAGACTTATTACGTTAGGTTTGATTAAATGGTTGTTTGCATATATATGTTGCAAGTTGCTGGTGGCGAGGAAATACACATCACAGATATGCGAATGAAACATGGTGGTCGTATATAAGACTGACTGTGACACGGGTTGTTAAAATAATGAGTCTTTATGGTTTCACTGATCTTAAACCAGTTTGACTTTTTTTTCTAAACCCTTATGTACGAAGTTCATGGCGGGGCATACTGGAAACGGGGCATACTGGACGTCTGTCCGTCCGTCCTTCTGCCCGCCCGTCCATCGCAGACTATGCCCGAATGATAAAAAAAGAGCAAACGGCCCGGGGATGACAAGAGAGACATGTATAGCACAATAAAATTTTTATGGGTTAACACTAGTCAAAGAAATTTAATATTCGGTATGTACCATCGCAGTTTCGACTGCACAAAATTGAATCCAATCAAGTTATTGACTAAAAGATGACAGGATAAAACTGATAACGAAGTAGGTGTCACGAAGTTAACATTGAATTGTATAACCAATAACTTAGATAATAAATTTCATCCGAAACTTCTTGACCCAGAGGTTCAATATTTGGTTAGTAACATCACACTGCGGTGCGTCATAACATTCATGGAAATCATGTCTTGATAGTCAAAAGTAGCCGCAACCTTGGGGATCTAATGATTTATATACACTTGCATATAAAAGTTACTGTAAAATATCGAATTGCTCTGAAATTACAGTGTACTATTTGCTATGCAACATTGTAAATGGGGTCACGTACAAAGTGTTTACAAACCATGCTCCAGTTTCCAACACTGGCTAAGCCCAGAGGACAAGAGTTATTGCTAATGTCAACTTGGAACAAACTTCGACACGTTTCGTCGGAGGTTTTTTGTCATTATTGTGACAATCTCTGGTGTTTAATATATTCTGAAAAAGTAAAATATCTAGTCCTCAGCTGCTAATCGCATTATATATTCCTTATATTTTTTCGTTTTTTCATTTTTGTTTATTTTTTTTACTGGGACGGCTTTTCCAACACATATGGACCTCAAGCGGTAAAGGGGCGCTCCCGGAGGAACTTGTTAAGGAGACTTATGATGAGAGCTAAGATCTAGACAACAACGTTATTAGCGGTCACTTTCTAAGCCATGCCATTTGACTGATAATTAAGTGTACAGTTTCACTTTTCTCCGTGGCAGGAGTTCGGGTTGTCTATTGAAAACTGAAGGATTATTTAAAAAAAGAGATGTAAGGTACACGTTACGTTGTTGTTCGATGACGGCAGTATCAGATAAATATACATGTATAACAGTGTTCTATAATATACTTCTTTATTGCGTTTTGTTTCAGTGCCAGTGACAGTCCATTGTATTATTTGTAATCACGTGTTATTCCATAATATCTTACATTCACAATATATAAACATAAATACATGCTTACTCAATGGATCTCGGATTAAAGTAAAACCAACTCATTGCGATGAAATATGCGATATCGTGTTTTATATTTGATGTATACATTATTTCTTTTAAGTTTTTCAATTTGCATCTGAACGTTTATGCCTCGTGTAGATATGGTCAACTTGAGCATGTTATCGCACAAAACTGATACCGATTTGATCTGTTATTAAATATACCACGATAAATGAACGCAAAATGAATTTTGTTTTGGAATACACAACGGTAATCTTTTATTTTTAGCAAAATTTACACTTGAAAGGAAAAAAAGCTTAAATGCACGTTTGTCAATCATTGTTAAATTTTTCATTGAACCGTTAGTAGAGTAAACATTGATTTCGTCAGTGCGATGTGATTGATGTCTTACGAATTACTATTGCGGTTTGGTTTAAATTGAACAATATCCTCGTTCGATCGGTAAGCGAGATTTAAATGTGTGTTTTGCATAACAAAGCAATAAAACATAATCATCATTACAATTATTTAAAATTGTCTGACATTAACAAGAACAAATGTTGAAATTTTTCATTTATAATGATCAATTAATCATATAAATGGTTGACGTACGTAATAGACAAGACTTTGTGTCAGAAAATATTAAACGAATGCATTAATAAACCACGTTGAAAAAAGTATGTTCATTTGTTAAACATAGTAAGAAATAAGTTTAAGCATTTTGAAACTTAATGGTTATATAGAAAAGACATACTATACTGATGAATTTAATGTTATGGTTTAGGAAAGCTCGGCTGCGAAAGCTTGTGTGATTTTTGTTAGAGGTAACAGTGACCTTGACCTTTGACCTAGTGACCCAAAAATGGGTGTAGCGTGTAGAACTCATCAAGGTGCATCTACATATGAAGTTTCAAAGTTGTAGGTGGAAGTACTTTGATGTTACAGGAAAATGTCAAGGTTTTAGCACGGCGGACGCCGGACGACGAGCTGGTTATGACAATGCCTCGGGTTTTCTCCGAAAACAGCCGAGCTAAAAATTAAAGATATCGACTGCGTTACTGTTGATGTGTGTTTTAAAATTCAACGCGAACATATGCAATATTTCACAATCTATAAAGACAAAAACTAAAATCTGGAAATAAAACCTTATATTAATTAAAAAATCGCCACCCAACCTTGCTTTTTTTGTTAAAGGAATTTTCTCCGGTTTTTGGCCACATTATATAAAACATACAAATTGCAGAAATGTACAATTGTCAATATTGTTTGACAATTTTACAAGATTTGCATTTGATCACCCTATCGTACTGTGAATTGCATGCATGTATTGTCAATATAAACAAATATGTTTTAAAATATTGTTTTACGAATATAATTCTTTTAAAACACAATATATAACGTATGGCTACACATACGTATATGATGTCAATATACAACCAAAATAGGAACAACATGTTCGTGATATCTTATGTCAAATACCGTTTGTGAGTCGGGATTTAACGTTAATAAAAAATAGTGTTGTGCATTTGTGATTAAGCGTGATTACATGTATACGTGCCTCTGAACAGTAAAACTTGGTACGACATTCGAAGAGTGTTGTTTAGGATCACATATACATCGCTTTGCAAGATTGATACATTTCGTTTACATAGTAAAGTTTGTAAAGTAAGTGTACGCCTTGTATGAGTTTGGTATACAAGCATTACTGACAGCTTTCAACAGCGAAAAAAAAAGCTTTTGATTCATTTTCATTACCTTTTAATTTTAAAACAATATCACAAAATAATTGTGCAAACGACGAATATTTGCAAAAGCTATAAATAAATGGATAATGGTGGCAAAAGTAACGTTGAGTCGATGTTCTTGTTCTATGAATCTTTTACGTATCGCCTTCAAGTATTCCTTCTGTTACGATGACAATATAAACGTCAAATGTATGCATCTTTAATTACTTAAGAGTCCGTTGATTGATAGATGACACATATTCGCTTTATTGAAAATGATTAAACGAAATTTTAGAAAAATTAACCTTTTGTCGAAAATGCTTAAGTATGCAATTTGAGTTGAGCTTCAATACAACGCGAACTTACAAATATACATAAGCACGACCAAGTCGTTTAGAGCCTACAGAACTGGTCAAAAAGTAGTACACACGTTCTTGTAGTTAAAACACCCTAAAAGGTCCACACAAGGGCATGGATGAATTGTTCGTATCTATGTTGGATATTAGAAGAACAAAGGGTGAGATAATTCCTGTAACACTTCAATTAATCACCACGTCAGTGACTTCCATCAGCAGCTGTGTCAGCACAACCGTCAGCTTCCGCAACCTTCAAAACATGTGCACCAACGGACGGAACCACAATCCCCAGCACCATTATTATAACTACCTCATCCATAAACACCACTGCCACAACCACAGTCACCGATACTGAAAACGAGTATTTATTTTAGCATAATCGATGTCATTAAGAAAGTGTTCAACATTATGCCAATTATACATGAAAGTAAAATGTAAACTTGTTTATGAAACGTGATTAATGATCAATTATTAATAATTAATTTTAAAATAAAAGCAGCATCTAAATTTATAGGTTTTTAGAAGGCGCAACATTTAAATTCAAAAGTAGCTTAAATTACACAATCATACCGGAAACAATTATATTCGTATATTTGATTTATATATAAATAATTTAAAACAAATGGCATAACCACTAGGTCTACAAGAATTAGTAATTGATCAATCTGGTGTTGACGATTTGTTACGGAAGTAAACATAATGAATGTTTCAGGAAACAGTTCATTTAAGAATTGCATCATATTGCAAAGTTGAGTCTACTGTTTTTGTTTTTGCTATATTTTCAAGCACGTAGGCGTTCATTTTTTAGTAAATAATTGGAAAAGTACACAAACATCTGCATTTAGTAAAATATACACGTATCAAACAATTGTGTTTTTTTTTCAGAATATGTGGTAACATATGGGAAAAACATGTAAAGCGCCTTTTAACGCACCCGCGAGTATGAAAAGGGCGCTATATAAATGTGGTATAAAAAAATGTCAACTAAGAAACGTTTTTCAGTTTAAAAACCCCACTCAGTATCACGAGATTAGCGGAACTACATGCTGCACGCAGAAAACACACGAACAGACGGACATTAACTTCTGGCTCTAAATAATGTACGAAGAGTTTGAATGTGTTGAGGCCATTTACCACATCGATACGTTCTTAAAGCTTTAACCGAACAGAACATAATAGTTCATTCAGACTGAATCATGACAAGCTCTTTGTCACCGACACACGTGTTAGAAGCTATTCAAACGTGTGTGTTGAAAAAACAACAACACACATTCAAAGTTGTATCCGATGAAGAAATATATAGCCGCATACAAAATCTTTGTATTGCCATGCAAATTCATAAAATGTATATGTACACATGTTATCCCGGAATTTACTCAGATTACATTTTCCTTCGCGGGCGGGAAGGCAGGCATAAAAACTTAGTAGTACGTGACTATAAAAAAACAACAAAAAATATTCAACGATCGATATATTTAACAGAAATTCTTTAAACAACTCAATTCACATATATAACCAATTGCGAGTGAGCAAACACAATTTCAATGTCTATAAATTGTCGGAAATGCGTTTTTTAACAGTAAAAACACCCAAGTTATTCGAAGCGCAATATAAAACATAGGAAAACTATTTTTTTGATGACACGGGATCCAATTTGTATAATTTCTTGCTAATTGGCTTTTATTGCTATAGTATAGTATGATGATCCAAAAGTCATACTTGACATTATTAATAATTTTGTTTTGTTTCGGAGTTTCCGCCGTTTTTATATGAATGTCATTCGTATCAAGGCGGCCAGCTATTCCTCCCACGCCTTACCTCAGTATAACGTTTTCATTCTTATACTTTTGTACAAATTAAAAAATATCACAACCTTTCAATATAATTACATAAATGCTGAATTTCTATGACATACATGCTGGCCCTAATATACATAGCACACAATACTGAAATTATACAAAATAACGCTGTCTAGATTAACATATCAATAACTTATTATAACCTTCAAATTGCAATATCAGGGTACAGGATCACGTGACTTTGTTGGGTTCCCAATCAAACGTTAATGGATGTAAACAGCCCATAAATGCTGCTTTTTCCAAATAACTTTTATACAATTTTTCTTAAGAATTTCAACTGGTGCATACAAGGCAGATTTTTATGCTGCTTGTGGCAATGAGAAATACATCAGAATTACTTTATTTAACAAGCCTGTGTTCTTGTTAAAAAATCCCATGTAAACTGCACGATTATGCTTCACGCAACATGAAATTTTGTCACCATTTTCAGACGTATTCAATGATTCATTCTTATACCTGAAGATATCGGCATAAACTGCAATAAAAACTGTCTTTTATGCACCGAAGAGTTTTGAAAGTCTTTCAATAACTTGAGATTTTTACAAAAATAAAGTTCTTAACGGTGTTTTTACATTCTTACACACATCCAGCACTTGTGTTAATACCTGAAAACGCCGTTGATTCTGCACCCTGAATACGCGGTGCTACCCGTATACATTAAGAAGTAAAACTAACATTAAACCTTTTATAAATTCAGTTTAGAATAAAGAAACCCATAATTGAATTAACGTTAATGATTGGGAAAGAACAACATACAACGTAATCTTCTTACTGATCAGGGTCCTATACAAACAGTTTGTATCAGTCTATGTACTGATATAACAAAAACTCACTCATGATTATTTTAAACCAAGCTGCATTTTATATGCCACAATTCTAAACATTAACACCTGTTATTAAGACCCATGCCATATCTCTACATACTTCAACTATACATGTCTCACATACGCTGATGCCCATACAACACTTGTTTGACTTAGACCAATCCTCTATATATATTCTACAGTTGACAAACACACAAAGGGCCGTAATTTAGCCGAAATTATGATTGGTCGCAATCAAAATTCCGTTCTTTACAATCAAATACACTTTTTGAGGTCATTAAACTGTGGAAATACGAGGGAAATGCACCCAGAAGTTAAGGAGGGATTTAAAACACAACATTTTAAGTTGATTTATGTTCTACGGTGGACAAACAAACAAAGGTCCATAATTTTGCCAAAACTCGTCGTTGACTGGACACAAAAAAGGAAGATCGAACTTTGACCTTTAAGTATGACATATATCTTGAGTAAGCATTACTACTCAAGCCTTTTACACATCTGTTTAATTAACTTTGCCAAGTTTTACGAACATCCTTCAAAGAGAATTATGCAGCGGAAACAAAAATGGGACATTTGAAATTTAATTGTGACCTTGACTTGACCTAAAGTGACTCATGCCTTCTGCACATTGCTTTCTATGCCACACACGTTGAGGCAAGTTTGATGAAACCCCTAAAAGATAATAGAAGGCATGGAGAAAATGAAAATTGTTATGGAAAAAATTGTGACTGACTAACGGCTGTGCGAAGGGGGAAAAACATTAACTTAGATTAACTCCATTTCGATATAAATTAATGAAAGGATCATTTCACAGTTTCAAATTGGATTTCAAAATGGCACACCAAATATAATGATTGGTCCTCCAGCTGATTTTCTTTCGGGAGCAAAATCACAAAACAAATGGGCCTGAAAGGCCCAAAGTCGCTCACCTGAGATAACAAGATATTATTGGGACAAATCTTCTGACCAAGTTTCATGAAGATCGGAAAATAAATGTGGCCTCTAGAGTGTTAACAAAGTTTAACTATAGCAATATAAGGAAAAATGCCCCGCCCTCTGGCAGCTATGTTTTTCAACCAACCCGGCATCATTTTTGAACTCGTCCAAGATATCATTGGGACAAATCTTCTGAGCAAGTTTCATGAACATCGGACAGTAAATGTGGCCTCTAGAGTGTTAACAAGATTTTACTATAGCCATGTAAGGAAAATTGCCCCGCCCCTTGGAAGCCATGTTTTTCAAGCAAACATAATTATTTTCAAACTAATCCAAGATATCATTGAGAACAATCTTCTGACCAAATTTCATGAAGACTGGACAATAAATGTGGCTTCTAGAGTGTTAACAAGGTTTTCCTATAGCCATATATTGCCATATAAAATAAGGAAAAATGCCCCGCCCCCTGGTGGCCATGTTTTTAAAGCAACCAACAAAACCATTTTCGAACTCATCGAAGATATCATTGGGACAAATCTTCTTATTAAGTTTCATGATGATCGGAAAATAAATGTGACCTCTAGAGTGTTAACAAGTTTTTACTATAGCCATATAAGGAAAAATGCCCCGCCCCTGTGGTGGCCATGTTTTTCAACCAACCGGCATCATTTTTAAACTCGTCCAAGATATTATTGGGATGAATCTTCTGACCGAGTTTTATGAAGATCGGACTACAAATGTGGCCTCTAGAGTGTTAACAAGATTTTACTATAGCCATATAAGGAAAATGCCCCGCCCCTTGGCAGCCATGTTTTTCAATCAAACGTAGCCATTTTCGAACTCATCCAAAATATCAATAAGACAAATCTTCTGACCAAATTTCATAAAGATTGGACAATAAATGTGGCCTCTAGAGTGTAAACAAGGTTTTACTATAGCCATATAAGGAAAAATGCCCTGCCCCCTGGTGGCCATGTTTTTCAACCAACCAGCATCATTTTCGAACTCGTCCAAGATATTATTGAGATAAATCTTCTGACCAAGTTTCATGAAGATTGGACAATAAATGTGGCCTCTAGAATGTTAACAAGATTTTATTACAGCCATATATAGCCATATAAGGAAAAATGCCCCGCCCCTTGGCAGCCATGTTTTTCAAGCAAATGTTACCATTTTTGAACTCATCCAAGATATCATTTGGACAAATCTTCTGAGCAAGTTTCATGAAGATCGGAAAATAAATGTGGCCTCTAGAGTGTTACCAAGTTTTACTATTGCCATATAAGGAAAAATGCCCCGCCCCTGGTGGCCATGTTTTTCAACCAACCAGCATCATTTTCAAACTAATCCAAGATATTATTGGGATGGGTCTTCTGACCTAGTTTCATGAAGATCAAACAATAAATGTGGCCTCTAGAGTGTTAACAAGATTTTACTATAGCCATATATAGCCATATTAAGAAAAATGCCCCGCCCCTTGGCAGCCATGTTTTTCAAGCAAACGTTTCCATTTTCGAACTCATCCAAGATATCATTGAGACCAATCTTCTGACAAAATTTCATGAAGATTGGACAATAAATGTGCCCTTTAGAGAGTTAACAAGGCAAATGTTGACGCCGCACAATGCACAACGGACGACGGAAAAAGGCGATCACAAAAGCTCACCATGAGCACGTTGTGAGCTAAAAACATGACTGATATCTCTCATGGAGACACACAAAATATAAAGATTGGTTCCCAGCAATATTTTCCATTAAATGTCCCTTATCAGCTGACAGGCTGAAGCCGGGCACCAGTGCTGCTGATGCTGGAAACCGGAGTGTTCCGAGACTGCTGTGTGGACTGGTACCGGGATGCACCAGACAGAGAAAACTCGTACGGGTCTGCAGTGCTCGTCAGCAATCTCAGCTTGTCCTCTGTGGACATAGGAAAAGGGATGGCAATGAGAAGCTCATTCTGGGAAAACTGGGCTTAATGCATATGCATAAAATGTTGCCATAGATTAGATTGTGCAGAATGAACAGGCTAATCAGGGACGACACTTTACCCATTAAGGGATTTTTTTGTTTAAAGAAAGTCTTTTCATAGCTTATACTGGATATTCGCAAAGAAGGTACTTCCCTTAAACTTAAAATACCATAAAAGCAGAAAGTTTCGTCCCAGAACAGCCTGTGCAGACTGCACATGCTAATCTGGGACAACACTTACAGCACATGCATTTTAAGCCTGGTTTTCCCAGAAAAAGACCTCATTGGTTCTTCTTCAAATGTAGCATATGGCAAACAATTCTATGGTAATTACTTTTCTAATGTAGCATGTACCATTTGTTATGAAATAAGTAATTTTGTTATAAAGTGAAAATGTACACAATGTTTTGAAATACTTCCTGTTCAAATGAAGTATGTGAGAATATATTTTGAATAAGTACTTTTTATTGTAGTATTTAACAATATGTTTTGTTATAGTTCTTTTTTATTGTAGGATGTTTCGATATGTTTTGAAATAGTATCTTTTTATAAAGTATGCAACATTTTATTCCCAAAAAAGTCCTTTTCTAATGAAGTGTGACATTATCTTTTGAAATAGTTCCTTGTCTAATGAAGAATGTGAACACATTTAATTATATAGAAGAAAACATATAAGAATCTTATAAGATATTTTTTTATGTATACTTTCATAGAAAGCAAACCTGACATGATACAAATAATGCAAGATAATCTAAGGAAAAAAATCTTCCTTAACAAAAAGCATACTGTTTAGGTAATTTATTATCAAACAATAAACTTGATAATTAAACATTCTTAACACCTATTGTAATCCATATGTTCCATTACAGCAGCATACACATTCAAACACACACATTACTACAAGAAGTGCAGTTGATGAACACACGAAATGGTGTAGATACAAGAAAATCTACAAAGCATGTGAAACTGCTGCAAGACTCTACACTCATTGTATGTTTGAATTGCTGTTAAACTTGTGATTATTTTAAGAATGCACAAACAGTACATGACTAAACTGTTAAAAAAGTAATTCCATTTAGACTGTAAAAAATGTTGAGTGAATATAGAAAACTATACTTTATACATATAGACTTAATTTCGATGGAAAATGTTAGTGCATAAAAACACATTTCACATACAATTGATGCCAACAGCAAAGACATGTACACATGAAGTCAGAGCAGTTTCCTCTTTTATGTTCTTTTTTTTTTAAATATAAAATTTTTATGATCATTTATTTGTATTTATATCATAACATTGTAATCATTTACATATATCTCTTTTGTTATCCAACTCGTGCTGCAATTAAGAGAGAAATTATCAAGCAAGTGTAATACTCAGATACAAACAAGTTACTTCCCCTACTTTGTTAGTTACAGATTATTCGGCATTTAAGTGTTTCAACGAAGTCACTTAACTATAAATACCCAATTTGCTTACACAGCAGCCTGCGTATTTGTAAACTAACACAGAAAAGTATGTTAACTACAGCATAAGTAAAGACACTGGCAACACAATTAATTCAAACATGTACATTTATTTCATGCCATATTTCTGTACTTTATTGGCTCACAATGAACCTCCATCAAAACAATCTGTATATTACTTTTTACATAAAACATACCACAAACATGTTCAATGAAACAAGTAAAGATTCAAAGGTATGGATTTCTTTTTTTAAAACTTAATTTGAAACCTTATATCTATGCTACTAAAATATAGACAAAACAGCTGGTCATACCATTTTATTTTCATGACATAAACTTTGTTATTTAACAGATAATTATTTACTTAGTTTTTTCATTTAATTTTAATTCAAACAACTAAAGAAATATAAAAGTGAAACATATGCAAAATAGTCGTTGAAAATTGAATGTACATAAACATTTTTGTTTGCACAAAACAAACCTTGGCATGACCTGGCTTAAGAGATGTTTAAACAGGTATTGAGTGTTACATAATACCATTGCCCAACGTTGACTAACATAGTGTATTACAAACCTGTGACCACAGTGTACGATCGCTGGAAGAAACCTTTGAAAACACAACGATATTGTCACAAATAATACTTAGGGAGTTTTTTTGTATAAGAACATTATTCCATGAGTTCATATAAAATATGATCATTATGTTGATACAATTTAGAATTCCAGAGTCCAGAGCATTGAACAAAGAGTAAAAGACCATGATGTGTTTAATTAACTCATATGCCCATGGTGAAAGTCATGTCAGAATTAATTCATTGAACCATTTGAATAAGTCCAAGGGTAGGTCTATGTAAAGGTAAAAATGAGGTCAGGGGGTGAATATATGCTGATTGCTGAATTAAAAGATCAATGCTTTTAAGGAAAGAAGTATTGATGTCAAGCAAACGAGTACTTTTAAATAACCAATACTCTTGACCCTCTGAATAAGTTGAAGGTCAAAAGAAGGTCAATGTCAAAATCAAATTGAGGTAAGGTGAGTGTGTTGAGTGTTTATAGATGACATCCATCCAAGCATCAAGGCTTTGAAGTGAGGGATATTGATGTAAGACGAAACACGTCATGTGGGTTTACCAAAAATTTTGATCTTCTGTTTAGAAGGTCAATTTCAAGATCAAATTGACTTAAGATGACATGGATGTATTGATAGTGTTCAACGACATCATCCATTCAAGTATTAAAGATTTGTCGAAAGCATTTTTTAGTTCAAATGAAAAGTGTCACTTTGTGTTAACCTCGTAAAAACAGACATGACAAAAGGTAAAAAATGCATTGCCTGTCAAATGGCTATATGCCTTTTGGCATTACTAGATGCATAGGGGAATAAAAATGCATTTTGATATAATAAAAAGGTAGTGTAAGAATAATTATTTACATGTCTAAAATGTTTTCTGCTTAATCCAAATGGATTGAAAAAAGTCAAAATAGATGCCAATAAATCCACTTTTGTCTTAAAACTCCGCTCACATCACAAACAAGCTGTTCATGGCCATATTTGACTTTTGACCTTTACAGGTGACCTTGACCTTTCACACTATGAGGCAGGTGATACATGCAACTCTCAGTCTCATCATGGGAGTCATAATACTGAGGTTTAGACAGGTTTTGCTTACTCGCTATGGTGATCATGAGTAGTAAATTATTTTAAAACAGTATGATACCGGTAAATAACAAATTTCAGTCGAGACAAACTATTTAAGGAAAATATGACATTTCTACTTAAAGAGTGCAACCTTGACCTTTGAGGCTGGGAGACAAGTACTGCATGCGACAAGTAGTCTTATAATATTTAACATCTATGCAAAGTTGTTTCAAAATCCATAAATACATGGTAAATCTATGGCCGAAAACTTCAAACAGATGTACAGACAGACTGATAAACAAAGACAGACAGACGGACAGACAGTGTGACTGCAATATGCTGCCTTCTTCAAAAGGGGGTAAAAAAAAACATTAGAATTTAAAATATGGCGGCGAAGAAAACAAAAACATAGCATGACAAACATCATTTACAGTCTTCGAATTAGCCTATAAGCCCGAAGCCCGAGTCGATTCTTGGGCCGGTCGGTCGATCCTAAATGCTAATAAAATAGCCCGATCGGTCGATTAAATATTTGAGCGTCATATCAATAACCTGATTTATACGCGTTTTTAAGAAGCACGTTTAAATTTGCTATTTAAATGCCTAAAATGACGTTTTAAAGCATGCGGCCGCCATTTTTCTAAACTGTCGTGTAAGCATCCGGGTATGTTGCTATTTAAAGTAATGATGCAATTGACGCCCAACCAAGATGAGGTTATTCAAACTGAACATGTGTAGATCACGTTCCGGGATGTTCGCGCATCGGGCACTTCGTAATGTTTTAAAATAATGACCAATCTAGAAGCGTATTTAATTTGAGAAGCGTTTTCCGAAAATGTATTTATAATTCATGAAAAATGGACAAGTAATTTTTTCAATAAAAATTAAAGAGTCTGTAAGGGATATTGTACGCATTGGGTTAAAACAAATTGATACTTATTACAGGTAGGTTTCCATGTGTTTTAATCAATTATTTTTGCGCATTAGAATAAGTTTTTTTAATGTATTATTAATAATTGTAGTACTTTCGTTTATTCTGTAATCTCGTTCTGCTACGTGACCTATTTTGCTACTTATAATCTGTTTACAAATATACAATACTTTTCACGGTTGACACATGCTTATCAAAACATCGGGAGTAAATTAAAGAAGCAGACATTGTCACTTGTAGATTGGGCAATTAACACACCCAGTGGCCTTTTGTTCTGAAGTCACATGCCGACAATTCAGAAATTCACCGGCGATTGTCCTAGTAATAATACGATAATAATCTGTTATTTTAATAGGCTGATGTATTTTTGAAGTTTTTCGGATATTTTTTAAACATGATAATAATTCGCTTTAAAATAAAACAAAACACCGGTCAAACTGATTAATGGAATCATTGAATGAGAACATGTGTAATAATAAAGTTACAATAAACAGCATAATTATCTGGTGCATTTTGTATAAAATGCATTTCAAAAGGAAACATTATACCCTTTATTACTGTAATCACATGCATCTGTTTTTACTAATGGAAGTAGATTTTCTGATTGTTAATAACTATTTTGGTGTTCCTGGCCAAAAAAGTCATAAGATTTAAATTGACCTCCTCGGGCTATTGAACATGTCTTCGGGCTATTCAAAATTCCATCGTATTAGCCCGAAGGGCTATTTGGCTAAAATATTTAGCGTGAAGACTGATCATTTAGACTGTGTAACAGTAAGCAGCCAAAAACATAGCATGACAAACATCATTTAGACTGTGTAACAGTAAGCAGCCAATTCAAGACAGTCTGCTATATGCAGCATTCTGTAAACACAATGCACGGCCTCAAACCTCCCATTGGTGTTGTAGAGTCAGAGGCCGTATGCAGCCTATCCCATAGCTTGGTGTGAGGCATTGCTGGGTATATAACAATACAGATTTGTGTAGAGGCATTGCTAGGCATATAACAAGATAGATTTGTGTATCTCGGCTTCCTATGATGTATGTGCATTGTCACAAGTCAAATTTATCAAGATTTTGATTTTAAGAGAAAAAAAATATTAATACTTGAAGTATTTGTTTAATCTGATATTGAACATTAATATTTCTTTGCTCAATGAAATTTTAACATACAAATTATCATGAAAATGATCAACTTGATATTTATTTTGTGTAATATCTAAAATGGTGAAAGATCAAAAATAGAATAAACTACCAGTAACCATCTTGCAAGTAAGAAACCAAAGGTGTAATTTGGTGCTGAAAAGAATATTTCCATAATTATAAAAATGTTAACATTATAGGGGCAAAACTTTCCCACTATTTGGAAATTGAAAACAGAAAAAGTTACATCCCCTTTTCAGAGTAGCATTTGATTTTAATGTTCATACAAAATACTTAACTCAAGATCAAGAAAACTGAAAAAAGGTGGTTTGCAAATACAAATGAGCCACGCTCTGTGAAAATGGGGCTTCCTGCATGTGGAGACTGCACAGGCTTATCTGTGAAGACACATAATTCACATGCAAAGCCCTGTTTTCCCAGAGCACAGCTCATATGTAATGTAGGAATATGATTTGCAAATATATAATGAATTAAATAAATATTATAAAATCAGAAAATACTACAAACCCAGATACAAAAATATTTACTTTGACAAACAATTTAAATTCTTCATACTAATAACATAAATAAAACCCAGTGAGCTGTCAAAATCTTAAAATAAAATATTTGAAAATGACAAAATAATTCGTTTACAAACTGTGATGAAACAAATCATATCTACAAAATATTATGGCTACAAATAAGTTCTTTTTAAAAATACCTTTTAAAAGACAGTATATAAATCTGCAATAAAGCCTTCGATAATAAGTCATACTTCAATAACAAGATGTTTTTATGGGTATTATCTGAGAGCTACAGTTTCTACCACAAGTAAAAACACTCTTTGAATTTCATTTTTTTTCCCAACCATGCTGCAAGCGAACATTAATGAAGAAAGTATTCATTATTAACTTGTCTTACATTACTACGAACATTTTTTAATGAATGTTTCTTAACATATACAAGTAGCAAATTAATTTGTTTACAAAATAGTGAAACTCATGTCATTTTACAACAAAACATGTTACGCAAATTTTAATGAACTGTAAATATAGTGATGATTATGCAAATACAAATCGTATTTCCAACATTAAATGGGAAAAATATGTGCCTTGCTCTGGGGAAATTGGCTTACAGCAAGTGTTTAAAGTGTCGTCCCAGATAAGCTTATGCAGTCAGCACAGGCTAATCAGGGACAACTCTTTCTTTTTTTATAATAAAAATCCAGATTAGACTGAAAAAGTTGTCCTGTATTAGCTAGAGCAGACTGCTCTGGCTAAACTGGGACGACACGTTACGCACACGTATTTAACTCAGTTTTCCCAGAACAATGCTCATATAAACTTACAAACTTACAAAGACTAACAAAAGGTAAGGTAATCAAGTATGTTTGTCAAGGTGGGTGGGGTATGTAAGAAAAGTTCTAGAGACAAGAAACAGTATACTGCAGTAAGTAATTGCATAACACATTCCACGCGCATTTTTAAAAGAAATCTTTATTTTATATACCTTTTATAAGATAAGAGATAATAAAATAAAGCTTTTTTCCACCATCCTGATTATAAAAAAATAATATTTACATTGTTGGCTATACCACTCATAAACATATTGAGTCCTCTTATCACTAGCAAATGATAATTGACAATCAAATCAATCTTTGTTATGAAGTTATCTTATTATGATTCATTTCTAAAATTCAACCTACTATATGGTTCAGTCTGACAGACAGCACTATGTTTATTAATGTATAACCTCTTATTCCGATTTTTAATCTAGAATATTAAAACTATGACATGTTTGGACATGGTCTGCAATATGTGAGGATAGTGAATAAAATAAGTCAACTGATTTCCTTTTAAACATTTCAGATAAAATAATCCATTAACGATGGTAAACATACATTTGTTTCTGCTTCAACATCAACCTCCCCTAGCTCCCAATTTGTTGCCACTTTAAGAATTGACAGCTCCTATTTCTTATCTGACTCTAGATCTTTCCTTTATATGAGCCTTTTAAGAATTGACAACTCCTATTTCTTATCTGACTCTAGATCTTTCCTTTATATGAGCCTTTTAAGAATTGACAGCTCCTATTTCTTATCTGACTCTAGATCTTTCCTTTATATGAGCCTTTTAAGAATTGACAGCTCCTATTTCTTATCTGACTCTGGATCTTTCCTTTATATGAGCCTTTTAAGAATTGACAGCTCCTATTTCTTATCTGACTCTAGATCTTTCTTTTATATGAGCCGCGCTCTGGGAAAACTGAGCTTAATGGATGTGCATAATGTGTCATCAAAGATTAGCCTGACTTGAAAGGCTAATCAGCAGCAACCCTTTCCATCTACAGACTTGACAGGCATATCAGGGACAACACTTTCCATCTACAGACTTGACAGGCATATCAGGGACAACACTTTCCATCTACAGACTTGACAGGCATATCAGGGACAACACTTTCCATCTACAGACTTGACAGGCATATCAGGGACAACACTTTCCATCTACAGACTTGACAGGCATATCAGGGACAACACTTTCCATCTACAGACTTGACAGGCATATCAGGGACAACACTTTCCATCTACAGACTTGACAGGCATATCAGGGACAACACTTTCCATCTACAGACTTGACAGGCATATCAGGGACAACACTTTCCATCTACAGACTTGACAGGCATATCAGGGACAACACTTTCCATCTACAGACTTGACAGGCATATCAGGGACAACACTTTCCATCTACAGACTTGACAGGCATATCAGGGACAACACTTTCCATCTACAGACTTGACAGGCATATCAGGGACAACACTTTCCATCTACAGACTTGACAGGCATATCAGGGACAACACTTTCCATCTACAGACTTGACAGGCATATCAGGGACAACACTTTCCATCTACAGACTTGACAGGCATATCAGGGACAACACTTTCCATCTACAGACTTGACAGGCATATCAGGGACAACACTTTCCATCTACAGACTTGACAGGCATATCAGGGACAACACTTTCCATCTACAGACTTGACAGGCATATCAGGGACAACACTTTCCATCTACAGACTTGACAGGCATATCAGGGACAACACTTTCCATCTACAGACTTGACAGGCATATCAGGGACAACACTTTCCATCTACAGACTTGACAGGCATATCAGGGACAACACTTTCCATCTACAGACTTGACAGGCATATCAGGGACAACACTTTCCATCTACAGACTTGACAGGCATATCAGGGACAACACTTTCCATCTACAGACTTGACAGGCATATCAGGGACAACACTTTCCATCTACAGACTTGACAGGCATATCAGGGACAACACTTTCCATCTACAGACTTGACAGGCATATCAGGGACAAACACTTTCCATCTACAGACTTGACAGGCATATCAGGGACAACACTTTCCATCTACAGACTTGACAGGCATATCAGGGACAACACTTTCCATCTACAGACTTGACAGGCATATCAGGGACAACACTTTCCATCTACAGACTTGACAGGCATATCAGGGACAACACTTTCCATCTACAGACTTGACAGGCATATCAGGGACAACACTTTCCATCTACAGACTTGACAGGCATATCAGGGACAACACTTTCCATCTACAGACTTGACAGGCATATCAGGGACAACACTTTCCATCTACAGACTTGACAGGCATATCAGGGACAACACTTTCCATCTACAGACTTGACAGGCATATCAGGGACAACACTTTCCATCTACAGACTTGACAGGCATATCAGGGACAACACTTTCCATCTACAGACTTGACAGGCATATCAGGGACAACACTTTCCATCTACAGACTTGACAGGCATATCAGGGACAACACTTTCCATCTACAGACTTGACAGGCATATCAGGGACAACACTTTCCATCTACACTGGATTTTTGTTTAGAAGAGACCTCTTTTACACCAAAAAATTTCATAAAAGCAGCAAGTATCGTCCCTGAAAAGCTTGTGCATTCAGTACAAGCCAATCAGGGAGGACACTTTAAGCACAAGCATTAAACGCAATTTTCTTTAAGTGCGGCTCATATTATCTATGAAGGTCAAGGAAACATGAGGCAACCTACCGATTTGTTTCTCTGAGTGTGCACTTGTGGCCAGTTCCTTCCATCCACTCTGGTAGCTTCAAGGGACAAAAAATCATGGCTATCAACATGCGAAACAAAAATTGGGGGTCAGAAAGAAGTATATTTATAATGGCAAAGAAGGATGATTTTTAAAGAACCTTCTGGCCTTCAAAGAATGATTTGTCAATAAAAATTGATTCATGGTTGTAGATTTTTTCCTTTATGAAACAGCATTTCAGATTTATCACAGGCAGCCATTTAACTAACTAACACTTGTACGGGTATAGCTGCTTTTCTAATACTATGTGCAAATATTTATGCTATTAACTGACAGCTGCTATACTTGAGTACGAGATAGGGGGAGAATGGCTGTCTATATGAGAATACTTGCATGACAGCGCCAAGAGGCAGGGTTAAGAATCTGACCGCAAACATATTTGTAGTCAAGCGCTTTACAAACTAGCCAGTGCCACATTTACAATATGAGACGCATTCTGAGAAAACTGGGCTATATGCATGAGCGTTAAGCGTTGCCCCATATCAGCCTGTGCAGTTTGCACAAGCTTATCAGGGACAACACTTTCTGATTTTATGGAACTATTTGTTGGAAACAAGGCTCTTCTTAGCAAAAATCCATTGTATGCAAAAAGTGTTGTCCATGATTAGTCTGTGCAGACTGCACTATAGGCTAACCTGGGATGATACTTTATGCACATGCATTAAGCCCCATTTTGTTATAACGCTGCTGACATTTCATAAGAACATACTCATCAAAGTTAAGACTTGTGGTCCAATCCAGTAACTCATCCACCTCCCAGTCTTCCAGTGCATCTGGGCCATAGTTCTCCACAGTGGCAACCATACCTGGAAAAGGGGAGAGAAATAGACAAAATGTGTGGACATTTTGATTAAAGCTGTGGCAACCATACCTGGCAAACAGAGAAATAGAAGAAATCAGTGGACATTTTGATTAAAGGATTTCTGTTTATTACTTGGTAAGTGATAACATTTATATCACTCACTCAGTTTCTTTGAATATTCTTTTTTTTGCTTACAGAACTACTAAGATAAAATATCAATCATGCAGTCAGTGCATTGTCCCACCAAAAAGAAACTCAAATTAAACTACTTAACCTGGATTTTATTTAGTGATGTAACTTTTAATAAAAAGGAAAAGAAAATGGATTAACAGAAACTCACTATTATCGTAAACATCATATCTCTTTACCTCAAATAGAACAATATGTGTTTGTGAAACAATATGTCCCCCCCATATATTTTACCTTTGAAGGATGACCTTGACCTTTGTACACTCAAAATGTGCAGCTCCATGAGGCACATATGCATGCCAAATATCAAGTTGCTATCTTCAATATTGCAAAAGTTATGGCCAATGTTAAAGTTTGACGCAAACAAACCAACAAACACAGGGCAAGAACAAAATGTCCCCCAGTATAGACTGGGGGACATAAAAATACTACATGCATTTTTCTAAAATGTGGACTGATAAAACCCCACAAGTTTCACTTAGTCTTAGATAACCCATTTGTACTGAAACTATTCCCAAACATCCCTGGTATTTGTGTATGCTACCTGCTGCGGCGCCCTCTATAAGCTGTATAGTCTCCTTGTCATCAGACTTGGCCTTCAACATGCCGTCCTTGTACCTGAAATGTACCCAAGTTTACGAGCCTCGCTCTGGAAAAACAGGGCTTAATGCATATGTATAAAGTATTGTCCCAGGCTGTCGGCACAGGCTAATCAGTGATGACACTTCCCGCTTTTTTTTGTATTTTTTTTTTAAAAGAAGTCTCTTCTTAGTAAAAATCCAGCTTAGACAGAAAGTGTCTTTCCTGCTTTGCCTATTTTGGGACGACACTTTATGCATAATTATGCAATTAAACCCATTTTCCCAGAGCAAAAGTTACATAGTACAATTGTAATGTATGTTGAATACCGGGTGCTAGTTCAATCAAGTTGTTTTTATCTTTGTGGATTTAAAGGAAAAAAAAGGATGTATCATTTACAATTGTGTAAATTAAAATTTCCTATGCTACAACAATTATTTGTTTCAAACACTGAAACTAAATGAGAATTGTGCTATTAGATTAAACACCTGTGGATATACTATATTAATGGCAATTCAATTTTGAGCTAGTGAATATCTTCTCACATTTTCTTCATCCAGTCAATTTTCTTTTTCTTCTTTCGCTTCTCCACATCTTGTTTTCTGACTAGCTGTAATACCATAATCATGACATGAATTAACCGTTGCAAACAAACATATTATAAAACCTAGCATATATTTCATTTCAAGGGAAAAAAATACAACTAGTATCTACAAAGTTTGATATAAGTATTTTTTTTAATTTGACTGAGTGTGTGAGTGAATATACAATGAATGTGTTCTTGTGTATGAATGATCACAGACAACCGGATCAGTGACAGAGTGTATGGTGTATGGTGGTACTATACATATGGTATAACATGTTATCGACAACATGAAGACTTACTTATTCACTTGACTTCACTGTGAAAACAAATAACTAATATGATGCACAGTTATATATACCAGTTTATATATGAGCCACTCACTGGGAAAACAGGGTTTAATGCATGTGCGTTAAGTGTCATACATGATTAGCCTGTGCAGTCATTATACGAAAAATTCCATAAAAGCAGAAAGTGTGGTCCCTTATAAGCCTATAGGATAATACTTTAAGCACATGCATTAAGCCCAGTTTTCCCAGAACGAGGCTCATATATGAATTAATTATGTCAAAACTACTATCAAAAACTCTGGATATTCTGCAGGAACTGATTTTTCTTTTAACTGCTCTTTTGTTTTCAACATTATAACATAATTTTTTTATACAATATTGGACCTACATAAACTATTTCTTAATAAGATGCTGATTTTTGAAACCAAAAAGCCATGAATAAATAGATTTAAGCTTTCACACTTGTTTTTCAGCCAGGTAACCAATGTAAAATGCTTTTTGGCTGTAACAAACCTTGTCAAGATCATACTGATTTTAGTCAATAAATTAACCTAAAAATGTCTCAACATGCCTGTTTAATTCAACACTTGCAAGCCAAACTGTATAGAGATTTAATCCAGTGATAACCTTGTCTACACAGATAATAAACATCAGAACCTGGTATCAACATAAAAAAACTGACAATCGTAACATATATTTTACTAACAAAGAAACAGTTTATTCTATCGGTTTGTTAATTGTATAAGAACTTTGATAAAGCATTTCTGGAAGTAGTTGAGCCTGGTGAACTGCATACCTTATCGTGATGGTACTGGTACTTCTTGTGTGACGTCTCCCAGGTGACGGGGTCTGCCATGATGTGGTGGATCAGACGGTCCGACACCAGACGCCAACCGTTATTGTCCATACGCTGGTACCAACCGGTTGTATCTGGCAGATATATATAGTATCAATCTTAATATTGTTAATATTTGAGCTGCTCTCGGGGAAAAAAAGGATTAATACATGCATAAAGTCTCGCCTAAGATTAGCTTGTGAAGTTTGCACAGGCTAATCAGGGACAGCACTTTCTGCTTATGGAATTTTTGAGGGATTGAGTCATTTCTATATAAAGAAAATCCAGTGTAAGCGGAAAATGATGTCCCTGATTAGCCTGTGCGCACGTGCACTAAGCCCGGTCTTTCCAGAACATGGCTAATTTAACCATCAGACAAGCATTCAGACGAATTCATTCAGACTTCCTGTTTGTCTTAGATTATCTTGTTTAAAGCTTCTTACGTTTGCTTGATCGCATAACACATAATTTGCTTATAGAGACACTCTTGAAACCGTTTCCTGCAAAGCACCAGTACTTGGTGTCTATTGAATAATTCTTGGAATCAAACCATGGTTTTTCCACAACTGGAATAAACTTACAGAATTTTTTTCTCTCTAATTTACCTGCAATTGCCATTTAGTATGATGGTCTTAAACCTGTTCATTGATGGAGGATGGAGGCTGATGTAAGAATCTATTATAATTACTTTTTCTGTGTTCATAAAGGGTCAACTGTTGTTTTTTTTCCATAGCAGAGAAAGTTACTGAGTCCATAACTCTCATCTGAATTTGATACTTCTATTGAGCATTAACTAAACAATATATTTTCAATTCATATGTTTATTTTTTTCATAGTTACTGTTGCCATAGCTCATGTCTAATTTTAGGTCTTGAATTTGACAGTATTTTACCAAATGTATTCCAAATGTTTATACCATTCTCAAATGTATACCTTTGGTATTGACCTCCAGTCGCCCTCTGTTATGCTGGTCTTTGGCCATTTTCAGTTTCACACCTGGACTTGTGTAATCTTTAGGGCTATTAGCACACAGGTCTTGTATAGGCCGATGGGTATAGATTTTGTAGTAAATATTTGGTGGAAATCGTTCCTGAAACAACAGGTAATATTTAGTGGAAATTAATCCTAAGGTAACATTTAATATTTTATGAAAATTGTTCCTTACACGACAGTATATACAGTTGAAACCTGATGGCTCGAACTCCCTTGGCTCGAATTTCCGGTTGGCTCAAACTCTCATCAAAGCACCAATTTTTTATTGCTATATATTCATATGAAGTTTTGTCGGATGGCTCGAATTCACGAGGCTCGAAGTATCGGATGGCTCAAACAGTTTTCACAGTCCTAGTGACAATTTTCACGTGTTCTTTTGTGCAGATGGCTCAAACTCGCTTCAGGTCGCATAAACTGTTAATCGATTAGGAGTACCCACCGATTAGGACCGCTTGAATCAAGGCACTCAATAATTGATTTTACACCGGTTGCAAACATGTCATCGACTTAATCATTATTTGATTTGAGTAAAAGACGACATTTTGTAATAATGTAATCAGAAATTATATCGAGGAGCGTGAAAACTCACAGCATGTTCATTCTCAACTGAATGTAATAGAAGGCTTTGTTTCTAGACGACAGCTAAGAAACGCAACACAGACCTACATAATGTTATTCTTCAAATAATAAAATAAATAAATCAATAAATGTAGTACTGTCTCATATGTAAATGATGTGTATTTAGTGCGGATGCATGTTTTGTTCCTAAGTGCTGTGTGTTACCAGAAAATGTGCTGATATAATTTACTATATGATATTTGTTTGGTTGTATTTGTAACTGTTTTAAAATATTGGTAAATACAAGTATTAAGTATATATTCGGTTCTTATTAATTCAAAAGCAGAAAGTAGTAGGAAGTAAAAGAGTTTGAGCAATATGTGTACTCTTCAACTGGAGGTGAAAATGAACTTCATACTTGTTCATAAACAGTTTATTAGAAATCAAATGGCTGGAATTCCGGATGGCTCGAATTTTTGTCATCGGGTTTCGACTGTATATGTATATATATATATATATATATATATATGTTGATCACTGGGCGTGAAAAAAGTGTATTGCACAATTTTTCTTCATGGTGATGGCATGTTTTCAGTTTCCATCCAAATGGTTTTAAAATATAGAGATTTTCTCCACAAACTAAGCATTTTTTTATATACTTAATATACTCCCACAGTCAATCTTCATTGGCCTGGTCTAATGAAAGAAAATGACTGATTTCACAGAGAGTAATTTTGTTTGGAAAAATATAAAAATAGCATTTGATTATGTCTATGTTCATAAGCAATTGGAGTGAATGGAAAATATACTTGACTGTAAGCATCATTGTTTGCTAACTTGATTTACCCAAAAAGCATCACACACATGAATAGAAACTACACAATTAAAAGTTTCCATATGTTTATCATTTCCATAACTTCAATCTATTTCTGTGTGTTTTTGTTGTAAGATTTCGGTAAAAAAACATCTGCAAAGTATATCTTACAATTTGTGTACTGGGCCTTAAACACTTATACTTGCACATACTCCTGCTAGCCTGAATTTCACGTGTATGCCCGAGGCAGCGTCCAGCATCTTAGCCTCCTGGGGGTTAATACATCGCAACATGAGGGACGGGTTGCCACGGGATTTGAAGTTGATCAGATCTCGGTAGTAACGATACACCTGAATGTCCTGAAATGAAGAGATTACCACTCAGATATGTTCAAGTTTTGATCCATTTGTAGTCCTGTAGAAAATCAATTTAAATTATACACTTTTTTTAAAGATTCAAGTTTAAAAGACTTTATTTCCAGCCGTAAGATAAAAATGAGCAGCAAATAGCATACAACCTGAAGCCTGCAAGCTACTCACGGGCTGTCCTGGTTTAATGCTGGTTTCATATAGCCATTTTAACTTTCCTTCTGAGCAGTAAAGGGTTAACAGTGTACATAATGAGGATAAAGAAGTGCATGATTTAAAAGGAATTGTTTACAGTCCTTTTTTTTAACAAATGTCCTTCAGTGTATGAAATATGCCTCACACATTATGTACTTAAGGCAGTGGAGGTGATCTAACAATACAGTTTTGTGCTCGTCAAATGGAACTTAGGGTGAGAGAGAGGCCAGAACAAGTTTTTTTCTGCAAATGACATACAGCAAAATTCAGTTTGATGCAACTTTGTTTTTTCTCAAGATGTTTGAAATTGTATTACTCTTAGAACCAAAAAATTAAAAGACTGCAATGCAAATTTGATAAACCAAAAATAAAGCACACCTTAATTTTTTTTTTCACAATATGCACAATATTCTCTATAGATGAACCCAAGTTTGTACTACAGAATGCCTCCCTTCGCTTATAACCAATTTTTATACATGTAGAAATCATAATAAGTCACAATATGTTAGGGAGTTTATAGCAAGACCTATTTTGTAAGAAAAACCATTGCAGGAAAAAAAGTTGTACAAGACATGGCCATTTAACTAAATTATTTATCTTTTTTAAATGATGAAACACATTTTCAAACCAATTCTGTTGAACAAAAAATTCATATAAGCTGCGCTCTATGAAAACAGGGCATAATGCATGTGCGATAAGTCCCCCTAGACTGAATTTTTATTTAGACAAGACTTCCTTTAAAGAAAATATTGTATAAACAGCGCACAGGCTAATCTGAGATGGCACTTAAAGCACAAGCATTTAGCATGGTAATATCACAGCTCCTCGTATAAAACCACTCACTATATGTCTTCTCCAGGCCTTCTGTATCTTGGAGGCTGCCTCCTGAAGACTTAATGGCCGCGAGATCCTCTTAGGTATCACAACCTCAGATTTAACTCTGGGCTCTGTCCGCTCTGCTTGTTGCTGCTGTTGCTGCTGCTGATACTGTTGCTCTATGATCAGCTGCCTACGCTCCTGTTGGAGTTGACGACGCGCCATTCGTATGTCCCGCCACCAGTCTTGGATGTATGTGGCACAAAAGTCTTTAAAGCTTGAAGAAGAAAGAATGAATTTCGATATTAAATAATTCAATGTTGTGGTAATTGCAACCCCAAAGTATCGTTACCAATGGGACTTATTCTTTTCAGCCATATTCAAAGGCAAATAATTCAGGAATGTGAGCATTTTTGAGGTTGAAAATTGTCTTTCATGTATTTATTGTGATGTAAGATTACAACTTAAGATGGGAAGTTTGCTGATTGACAAATTAATAACTAGACAGAGTGACTCAAATATACCTTCTGACAAACTTTTTTTATTGCTGTATAAAAATATTCTTTATTCCAAATATGAAAATAAATATATATTAAGGCTATTTCCCCAGGGTCTGAACAGTAACACCTCTAACAAGTTTCGATATCAGGGGTACCCCTGTACCTGAACTTCCAAAAGTAATTTAATAGTATTTTTATATTACATGTATCTCAATAATCCTAAGCCTTTTGATGTTATTGCACTTAAGTAAACAGTGTTGCACTAACTTGAACATTAAAATAATGTTTAATACGATGAAATTTCGCCAAAGTGCATCGTTAAAGATTTAGGAAATGGTTTAAACAATTGAATGACATTCAAAAACAAACAAATCTCACCTGGGTATGATTGTGGGTCTGTCTGGAAGACTCAAAAGATGACTTCTGAACTCTTGGTAATAGTTCTCCAAACGTACGCGGCCTGGCTTCTTAGCACTCTGAGATTCATATAACAAACTTTTGAGCCGCGCTCTGTGAAAAGGGGGTTTAATGCATATGCGTTAAGTGTCGTCCCAGATTAGCTCGTGCAGTCCACACAAACTAATCAGGGACCACACTTTCCGCTTTTATGATATTTTGTGTTTAAAGAAAGTTTCTTCTTAGCAAAAAATCCAGAAAAGGTGAAAAGTGTCGTCCCTGATGAGCCTGTGCAGACTGCACAGGCTTATCTGGGACGACACTATACGCACATGCATTAAACCCTCAGAGCAGGGCCCATTTGTAATTGCAGCATAGATATCACAAAAATGGTTCTTGAACAAGAGCACCGCCTTGCGGGTGCAGACCGCTCATCTATTTTCTTTTTAAAGGTGAAGGGACTCTCATTTTCAATCACAAAGGAGGGAGGGGTGGAGTGAAGAGGGGTGCATTGTGTGGGGGTGTGGACATTTATTACATTATCTTCCAACAATGCAAAAAAAGGAAAAACAAAATCGGGGGGGTTGGGGGTGGGGGGGGTGGGGGGTGGGAAGGGGGGTGGGGATTCTTGGGTGCGATGGTTGGACGGTATTTCAAACATAAAATAATAAAAATAAATATTTGTGTTTTTTAACCGTTTCAAAAAAAAAATGGGGGCAGATGAGGTCGGGGGGGGGGGGGGTAAAGTGTGAGGGTGTGGCAGTAATTTGTGAGATGATCTTAAAAAAAAAAAAATTTAGGGGGGGGGGGATTCGGGTGGGGTGGGGGGTGGGGGGGGATTCTTGGGTGCGATGGTTGGACGGTATTTCAAACATAAAATAATCAAAATAAATAGTTTTGTTTTTTAACCGTTTAAAAAAAAATTTGGGGTGGGGGTGGTGTGGGGGTGGGGGGTATAGTGTGAGGGTGTGGTGGTCATTTGTGAGATGATCTTAAAAAAAAAATAAAAAAAAAATAGGGGGGGGGGGGTTTCGGGGGGGGGGGGGGGGGGGCACGGGCGATGGTTTAGGTGGAGTCTATTGTGGTATGTCAGGTAAGAGTAGTTTTGTCAAAGTATCAATCTAATCATAAATAAAAAAGTTATGGCAATTTTAGTAAAATTTAATAATTTGACCTTGAGAGTCAAGGTCATTCAAAGGTCAAGGTAAAATTCAACTTGCCAGGTACAGTAACCTCATGATAGCATGAAAGTATTTGAAGTTTGAAAGCAATAGCCTTGATACTTAAGAAGTAAAGTGGATCGAAACACAAAATTTAACCATATATTCAAAGTTACTAAGTCAAAAAAGGGCCATAATTCCGTAAAAATGACATCCAGAGTTATGCAACTTGTCCTTTTACTGTACCCTTATGATAGTTTGCGAGTGTTCCAAGTATGAAAGCAATATCTATGATACTTTAGGGGCAAAGTGGACCAAAACACAAAACTTAACCAAACTTTCAATTTTCTAAGTATAAAGGGCCCATAATTCCGTCCAAATGCCAGTCAGAGTTACATAACTTTGCCTGCACAGTCCCTTTACGATAGTGTAATAAGTGTTGCAAGTATGAAAGCAATAGCTTTGATACTGTAGGAATAAAGTGGACCTAAACACAAAACATAACCAAATTTTCAATTTTCTAAGTATAAAAAGGGCACATAATTCTGTCAAAATGCCAGTCAGAGTTACATTACTTTGCCTGCACAGTCCCCTTATGATAGTTAGTAAGTGTTGCAAGTATGAAAGCAATAGCTTTGATACTTAAGGAATAAAATGGACCTAAACACAAAACTTAACCAAAATTTTCAATTTTCTAAGTATAAAAAGGGCACATAATTCTGTCAAAATGCACGCCAGAGTTATCTAACTTTGCCTGCCCAGTCCCCTCATGATAGTAAGTAAGTGTACCAAGTTTGAATGCAATAGCATTGATACTTTCTGAAAAAAGTGGACCTAAACGCAAAACTTAACCAAAATTTTCAATTTTCTAAGTATAAAAAGGGCACATAATTCAGTCAAAATGCACGCCAGAGTTATCTAACTTTGCCTGCCCAGTCCCCTCATGATAGTAAGTAAGTGTACCAAGTTTGAATGCAATAGCATTGATACTTTCTGAGAAAAGTGGACCTAAACGCAAAACTTAACCGGACGCTGACGCCGACGCCGACGCCAAGGTGATGACAATAGCTCATAATTTAAAAAAAAAAATAGATGAGCTAAAAATGAAAGCGGCTGCAAAACAGCACTTTTCTACTGAAATTAGTAAATACTCTTATTTTCTGTAATTCTATAGAACTGGCATTCAACAAAGAAAACATGTTCTTTTGCCTTGTAAGTTTGCTAGCTAATATCTAATTTTATTAGTCCATAATTGACATATGAGCCTCATTCTGGGAAAACTGGGCTTAATGCATTTAGGTAACAGTCGTCACAGATTTGCCTGTGAAGTCCCACAGGCTAATCACTGATGACACTTCACATTTTTATGATATAATATTTTGTTACAAGGAAGTCTCTTCTTCACAAAAATCCAGTTTAGGCGGAAAGTGTCGTCCCTGATTAGCCTGTGCAGATTGCAGAGGCTAATCTGGGACAACACTTTACGCACATGCATTTTCCAAGTTTTCCCAGAACGTGGCTAATATGTATACCTGGGTAAGGCCTCTGAAGTCATCCTGTCGCACGATGGCATGTTTACTGCCACTGTATACAGCAGTTTTGCTTGTCCCCGGCTGGACTTTCTCAAACAGATTGGATCTGTAAGAAAAATTGTGTTGTTTTCATAACAATATATCTTTTAAAGAGATTTCTTTAAATCTATATTATTATTATAAAATTTATCCTTATAAAGGTAATACTGTGTATGGAACATTTGCGGAAATAATAACCTTTTCCTTGTACCGTAATTGTTATGCCTAATTTAAACTTCACAAAATGGTGTGATTTAAGGTATAACAACAATGCAGTCCCTTGACATCAAGAAAATACCTTGCTAAATAACCCCGCCAGACCCGCTGTATTTCAATGGCTGCTGACACCCTTCTCTCATCTCCGCCTCCTTTGGTGTGTATCAGCTCCTACCAACATTATATCTTGTGTTATTGACATAAAAAACATTAAATTCTGTAACAAATTAATAAAGTATTTTTCCCCACTTAATTTTCCAAACAATTAATGCTATTATAGTCAACACCACTTAACAACCACCCAACTATAGTGGGCACTTCCATTTTTAAGGGTTACAAAATATAATCATTTATACTGGCATATAGGCATGTAGGTATTCCATAATACAACCTCTGAGAATTTAATTTATAACCTTATTTTGCCCATTTTATGGTCACTATCTATTTCATCACTCAAAAATTGAGATGAACATGTAAGAGATCTAAATGAAACAAATTTTTTTGCTAATTGCCTATTATAAAATGATGAGAACACGTTGTTTTCTGTTACATTATAAATAAATTATCAAATTCAAAATATTCACAATTAATCCATATCTAAGTAAACAAATATAAGGTAGTTAAACAGATTGAAACACAATAATGCAGTCCTTTCTTCATGCTTTTTATTATGTGCAACTCATTCTTTAAAAACAGAAATTTACAAGAAAGATGACTTATTGATCAATAAATAAAAATATTACACCTTACACAATTATTCTTCTTTCAGGTGTCAAATGTCTGTTATTGAGGTTTGTTTGCAATTACCGGTATTTAAGAGAGCCCATAAAATAGTATAGTAATGTGGACTGCACAGGCTAATCTGGGACAACACTTTACGCACATGCATTAAACCCCTTCTTCACAGAGCAAGGCTCAAATGTTTGTATGACATCATCATATCAGCATTAACACAACAATAGCCCATGTGATAAATTGTGATGTATACACAACACACACAGTACAGTGACATCCTTTATTTCAATGATGTCATTTGATGATATAGTGATGTTTGCAGCAAATTCTTTTGTTTAGTTTCAAAATGAAGACAGCAAAAATGCATGAATGAAGCGATAAATGGAATACAAAGTTAAGTGTTGAACACAGATAAGCTTAATAATGTGCTCAGCAAGAAAACCAGCAACACTCTTCACTAGTTCTCATTGGTTTATGTTTTCTAAGTCTCACCATATAAATTTTTCTGTATTTCGCACTAACCTACCATAATTATTTAAAGTTTTGGGACACTTACAATTTATTTTTTTTTAATTTAGAGAAAAAAATATATTTAAAAAATACAGGTGTCCAAAAATAACAAAACTTAAAGAAAATGTTTGAAAGTATAGAGACACTTTAAAATATTGCATTGACAATCTGATACAGGCATGCAATGCGTGAAGGGTTTCAAAGAATACAAAGGCTGTTTGTAAAACATGCATGCCCCCCATATGGGCTGTCCGTTGTAGTGGCAGCCATTGTGTGAATACGTTTTTGTCACTGTGACCTTGACCTTTGACCTAGTGACCTGAAAATCAATAGGGGTCATCTGCGAGTCACGATCAATGAACCTATGAAGTGTCATGATCCTAGGCGTATGCGTTCTTGAGTTATCATCCAAAAACAATTTTACTATTTCGAGTCACCGTGACCTTGACCTTTGACCTAGTGACCTCAAAATCAATAGGGGTCATCTGCGAGTCATGATCAATCTACCCATGAAGTTTCATGATCCTAGGCGTATGCTTTCTTGAGTTATCATCCGCAAACCATTTTACTTTTTCGGATCACCGTGACCTTGACCTTTGACCTAGTGACCTCAAAATCAATAGGGGTCATTTGCGAGACATGATCAATCTACCCATGAAGTTTCATGATCCTAGGCATATGCGTTCTTGAGTTATCATCCGGAAACCATTTTACTATTTTGGGTCACCGTGACCTTGACCTTTGACCTAGTGACCTCAAAATCAATAGGGGTCATCTGCGAGTCATGATCAATGTACCTATGAAGTTTCATGATCCTAGGCCCAAGCGTTCTTGAGTTATCATCTGACAACCACCTGGTGGACAGACCGACCTACAGACCGACCGACATGAGCAAAGCAATATACCCCCTCTTCTTCGAAGGGGGGCATAAAAAGTATGTGCTTGAAAAATGTCCATGCCGTATAATATAAATTACTTTTATATATGTTTCACTTTCAGCTGTTAAGTGAAGAAATTGTCTATTACCGGTATACATAGTCATAAACCCAATAATACAAATGTAAAGGTCCATTGCCCAAAGGCATTTATCTGCCAGGTTTTATTACCCCAATCTAGTTGTGTCTGCATTAGCAAAATGCCATCAGAAATGAGAAACAGGGCAGATTTAAGGTAAAATAGCATAAGATAAACTATCAGAAAATTTAGAGTCATTAGTTCTGTGCAACTACGCGTAAATCCGAAAAGTTAAAGTCCAGAAAAATATTTATTTTTGTTTAAAACAGGGGAGTCCAAAAAAGAAGATCTTCAGAAAACTTAGAATAATTACGGTAGATTTCTCTATGTATCTTATACAGAAATCTTAAGCAGGCTATGATACACACTCAACCCTTAATACAGCATTTTTGGATAGATTGATATGGACAGTATCTAATCCTACAAATATTATAGCCTTATTCAAGCAAAAATTCTTACCTGGCGGAGTAACTTTGGGGCACATGCCAACTTTTTACTCAATACATTCAGATTTTCTGAAACATATAACAACAAAGCTTTAAAACACATGACAGATCGGCTCCCAATATTGGTTATTCAAGATATTATACAATAGGATACAGGGCTCTCGCTGGGTAAACATTTTCTTTAGCCACCCATTTTTGCAATTTTGATTTTTTGGCCACATTTAAAACATAAGAGTCATTTTGTAACCATTCTTAAATCATAGTCTTCAATGCAATACTATGCGTTAATTCTTTGTTTCGTTAGTAAAAAGCAATATTACACTAGTCCTTACTTAAATGTCCAGTTTTAATCTGTATTCATGGCACAATAAATGTACACTGTAACTCCAATATAAGCCACAAACCTGTGTAATTATAATGAACTGCTTTATAAAGTTCTATGCTCATAATGTTATATTACCATGTTGTGCCGCTATCGTTTAATTTGCCAAAACCCCTCATTACAACATATCCATCATCATTAATAGGAAACAACTCATGTTGGGCAGATTGGGGGAAGCATAATTGAATATGAACAAACATATATTAATGGGGCTTTTTCACAGATTTTGGCATGTATTGAAGTTTGTCATTAAATGCTTTATATTGATAAATGGAAACATTGGATCTAAAAAGCTCCAGTAAAAATACAAGAGTAAAATAAAAGAAAGAAAAAAAAGTAACCCCCAATTGGGCTCAAACCAGTGACCCCTGGAGTAAAAGTCTGACGCTTACACCATTCGGCTAACCGTGCTCATACAGTGAGCGATGCATTTTATACTCTATATAAGCAATCCTAGAAGTATCACAAAATATAACGACAACAACAGAACTATCCAAATTATTCAATAATTTCGCGTTGCAATCCTTGATAATTTTCAGGTTTTTAAATCGTCAAAAGATGCATATATATATATAATGGATATTTTAGAGCATGGTAAATGTTCAGTATTACTGTTTCCTCACAAATATCATAACTTCAACGAAAATTTGCGAATGTGAAACATTTTTTTTTAATTTTGTCAATTAACCAAAACTTGAAAAGGCCCCTTTAATAGAGGCTGAAATGGGTGGTCAAATTCAAAAGACTGCATTTCAATTATTATAAGACATAAGTAAACAAAAGCTTTTTTGTCGTTGATTGCAGATCATTATAATGGTACTTACATTTTTTTTTTACCTGTACAGGTGCATTTACTTAACAAAATTGTGATTATACCAGTTATGTTAGCTATCTTTTTACCGGTACTTCCTTATAAATTTTAAGCAATTTAACATTGGAACAAAGATACATTTTGTAACAAACATTTGTTTTTAATTTAAAACATTCCTTTAAAATCTCATGCAACAGCAGAGATTCCAAATCTGACCTGTAAACAAGCACCTTATTTATTTCCAGTGCCTGAAAAACTTTTATTTCATCTGAAGTTACCTCTTCCCAATTTCTGATTCTTGAGTGTTGTTTTAATGGACCATTTAACTTTGAAGAATAATAGTTAAAAACGAACAAGGCAAATCATCAAAACATCATCTATGAACAATTTCAAGAAGTCTTTTGGTTCCTGACTGTCCATTTCAATGTTCAACATTGCTTGACCTGTAAAAAGGGCAACTTATCTGGTACAATACTTTACGCACAGTTTTCCTAGAACGATGGTCATATCTCAAAAAAGTTTTTGTTATAGAAATTAAACCTCATAAATACATTTTACCAGCTTTAAACAAAAAACAAGAGATGTGTTTGTCAGAAACACAATGCCGACTATTGCGCCGCTTTGAAGACATAAATTTGACCATTGACCTTGAAGGATGACCTTGATCTTTCACCGCTAAAAAATGTGCAGCTCCATGAGATACACATGCATGCCAAATATAAAGTTGCTATCTTCAATATTGCAAAAGTTAACCAAGGTTAAATTTTTGACGCCGCTTTGAAGCCATATATTTGACATTTGACCTTGAAGGATGACCTTGACCTTTCACCAGTCAAAATGTGCAGCTCCATGAGATACACATGCATGCCAAATATAAAGTTGCTATCTTCAATATTGCAAAAGTTATTCAATATTGCAAAACTTTAACCAAGATAAATGTTTTCCACAGAATGACTGACAGACAGGCCAAAAACAATATACCCCTGATCAATTGATCTGGGGGCATAATTATTGTAACAAATACTTGTTTACTAGGTAGTGTCAGAATCATTTGCAGGAAAAAAAAGAAAAACTCATTTTTGTCAATTGATGTTAGTCATGAGATGATTTACAAGAAAATGTTTAAACACAAAAGCTAGATCTGGGCTGCTTTTTAATTGGCTTACATTTTCTTCACATACAAAAAAGAACAAACTGGTTTTGAAATTCAGATAAAGAATAAGGTTCTTGTAAGCAAGTCAGTGCATTTCAGATTGCGCGATTCAGATTCCAAAGATCAAGCCCATTTTCAGCATGTGTGTAAGAAAATTAATGCGCTTGTTATCTAGAAATAATTTTTAGATGATCACAGCTATATGGACTTTTCCGGAAATTTTGCAAGCCGATTGACCATTGTCTGTCAATAACATGTATCTCTTTAGCCAACTAAAGGAGGAGCGTCATAGTGTTTAGAAATCGATATTGGACAATAAGAGCGCACACTTTGGATCATAGGTACTTGAATTTTTTTCTCTTATTATATAATTATATATATGAAAGGACCAAAAAAAAGTTTTTCGTACCTGTGCTTTGGATAAGAGAAAGCACTCGTAGGCAGACAATACCTATAATCAAGTCATGCAGACAACATTTGATGAAATTGCCATTAGTATGTGGTTCTTTGGAAGTTTGTTGGCTTCCCTTTATCTACCACCATAATCAGACCAAACGGTGTACACCTCCACGATGAAATTTTGGTCAGTTTCTTAAAAATACTGATGATGGCAACCGGATATTATCCTCGTGGAAATTGTGCATTTCAATGACATGCATAATATTGTAAAAATTTGACACGTAAAACGTTTTAAAGAATAATCATTGAACTCTTGATACGCAACATTACTGTTAACTTTGTTGAATTCTCATATGTTACATTGGTTTTCCGAAAAAAACTTCTGAATTTTTTATTGTAACACGACTTTTACAAATTCTAGCTTCAAATGAAATATGCTCATGTATTTATTGTCTTGATAAAATTACACAAAAGTCATGCTGCATGTACAGCGTCACGTCATCCGCATGGATAGTGTGCATGTATCTATTGTTGAGCCCTGAGTATAATCATATGCATGCAAATCAGTAGATGTTTACTTTTATCATTTGAAATCAAACAGAAATATGTGATAACATATTTTAGGTTTTTAGTCTAGGCAGAGCAATACTATGTTGTTTTATTAAAAGGCAGTTACCATTGTAGTTACTAACTTGATGGTATGTGATAATGTAAAAACAATTACATATTAAAACTAGCATGTATAAAAATTGAATTTGGTAATGCCTCAGTCACAAATAATCCGGTTGCCGGCCGATGTGTCCAATCACCAGGCATCAAAAAGACTGGACATATAGGAGCCGTCTTTCGTCAGATGAGTGACACAGTTTCATACCTCAGTCACAAATAGAGACCGATAACCGTTCTATCAGCAGACAACATATTTTTCCGCTCATCAGGCTGGTGCCCGGCTGATGATTGCACGGACACCGGGTCATTTTGCAGCATAGGGCAGCGTCCAGATTAATTTAAGTTTCACTTAAATTTTTTCCTGACAAGGAATAGAGTTAGGATCAGGCAATCAACGCACGGTTATCTCCAGACATCGGATGCGTTATATGTGTATCATGAGTAGCTCCTTGGGAAATACTTGGATTTATGCCGATACAAGTACAATCAATCCGATGTCAGGCAATTGCCAGGCCATCTTTTTTTGTATGGCACGTAGGTACAAATAAGTATGATTAAACATAATTGCTGAAATAAAATAATACTAATCTGAATTATTTGAAAGCATTCAAGGCTTCTTTTGTTGTGCATTTGTTTACGTATACAAACTGACATAAATATGTTTATGTTTGTATGGCAGTATGATCAATTAGTTGATAGTGGCCATAATATGGTAGAAGTAGAAATATATGCAACAGCTTTTGGTATTTTCTTGATAAGACGGAATGCTTTATATATGCCAAGAGAAACATTATCAAACATTGCAATGATCTATTCACCATTTGCATAGATCATAATTTGAATCACATCAAAACTAAAAAAGTGGAAATAAACCAATAATTTACTCCTCTATTGCTTTTTATTGTAAATACTAAATATATATTTCATGAAATATTAAAACCTACAAGTTTGAAATATGCAGGGGTCAACTAGCCATAAGTTCTTAACATTTTGAGCTGGGCCCTAAGAACTTTCTGAAAATTGATAAAAAAAACACCTTAATTTTGTTTGTTTGATTAAATAAAAAGTAATAGCGCTGGTAACCACGGTCAAATGATATATTTTTAGCAATGTTACCGAACAAATCGACAACTGAAATCGATATCGCGAAAATACATTTCATATAACACAAAATGCAAAACAACTATCAAATATCACTATGCATAAAAGCAAAACTTTAAATAGTAAGGTTACCACTCAATTCCGACTGAAATACAATGTGTTGGGCTTCTCTATCGGTCAACATGATATGAAAGTGCACAAGAAGAAGTAACAAATTTGGTTGTCAATTTCAACAAACATGGCCGACACAGTAACCACCCATTCTATCCGAAAGATAAAATGGTCCAAAGAAGCAAATTGAAGAAAGCAAGATCACGGCGCAGTCTGTGCTTCTTCCCCGAAAGTTCTGAAACCAGGTAAAAACATGGGACGAAAAGTCGACCTTTTACGAGGAGCTATGATACAGAAACGGGGCCACCCAGAAACGCAAGACAGAAGCACCATACCAAGGAAATAGACACAATTGATGCATATGTAAGCACAGGTGGTTAGCGTGTGGCTATGATATTAATTAGTGAAAACATCATTTTGAATGATAAATATTCATATTATAACGAAAAATTAAATTTTATGAAGAAAAAAATTCACTATCAAATATATATATATAACAAGGTATGCAACTCAAAATCACCCCAAAACGGGGTGCATCACTTTGGACAGCCATATCTTCATCAATTGTGCAGCGATTTTCACGATCTCGGTCTTATTCAATGCAGAAATGAATTTCCTTTCTGGTAATGTATACTTCTTGCAATATTTTTACAAATGCTGGTTCAACTTTAAAGAAATATCACGATACACAACTCGCATGACCCAGTTGACAATGATCATGCAGTCTTTAAGACTGAAATCTTCACGGAGTAAAGGGCACCTTCCCTACAATTAAAGTTCATGTACCTCGATACCATAATTCAATAAAACGTATGAAAAAACATTAATACCGTTTTTGTCGTTACATTATGCATCAAGACTAACTGTCCAGCGCCGTTTGAAACCTTTGTTTACATACATTTCAACTAACTGACATTTTAAACACACGAGTGATTTCATTGGTCCAATGCGGAGGTGTGTCTTTACAACTGGAGATTTCCTTCATAAAGATTGCACTATCATTGTCAACTGGGTCATGCGAGTTGTGTATCGTGTTATTTCTTAAAAGTTGATCCAGCATTTGTAAAAATATTGCAAGACATATACATTTCCAGAAAGGAAATTCATTTCTGCGTTGAATAAGACCGAGATCGTGAAAATCGCTGCACAATCGATGAAGATATGGCTGTCCAAAGCGATGCACCCCGTTTTGGGGTGATTTTGAGTTGCATACCTTGTTATATATAGATATTTGATAGTGAATTTTATTTTTTCAGAAAAGTTATTTTTTCGTTATAATATGATTATTTATCATTCAAAATGATGTTTTCACTAATTAATATCATAGCAACACGCTAACCACCTGTGTACGTAAGGTGTAAGCTATATTTTTAGATATATTGAGGCTTTTTGTTTGCATCTATTGGACAATGTGTATTTTCGTTCAATTTAGTGTTGTATGAACTTTAGGAATGTTGATTGTGCATATTTATATGACATTATTTTGTAACATGGAAACATTTTTTTTTCTTAGAAAAGTAACACCATCTCAAAAAGTTATTCAAGGGAAAGATGATGATTATGTGGTCATGTTTCTAGGTCGACTGGTGGAAAACTATTATTTTAAATAAAAAATCCCCCGTTTATTTGAAGCTTTATTTGGTTTGAATGAATCGGAGAATAATCATGTTCGCATACTAAACACATTTGATTCAAATCATGTTGTATGTACAAAATGGCCGCTTATGGTTCTCTTATAAATCTCCGTACGTGGGCGTAAAACCAAAGACCTCTCTGGTAAAACGTGAGTATTTGAGTGGCAGATGAATATGGGGAAATTCCTATTAAAATATATTCTTAAACTAGTACTCTGATACCGTAATCAAGTACTATTTTTCAGTGTCCACAAACTCGGAGTAAATAAGGAATGTGAGACTTTTGAATTCTTAATACAGCTATAGATACGCGTGACGTACGATAGTTTTCTATCAAACGATAAGGAATACATTTTACTTTAAAATATGTTTTGCTAGTTGCTTTTGTTTTGCTGTATGCATTTTATGAGTCACGTTTTCATGTGATTGATTAAGAAAAGTTGTTCAGGTTATCTGATAACGTCGTATTTATTGTTGAAGCATGAACATTTTAACTAATGTTAACTATTATACAGAGAACTATGAGGCTGTCTGAGACGGCCCTTGGCTGCTTACGCCGCCGGGACATCTAGTAATACTGGATATGCGAATCATAAGATATATAGTTTTTGAATGTTTTCATACTTGTTTCATACTGTTCATCTTTTATAAACAAAGAAAGGATTTTACTGGCATGAAATGGTATTTTACAACATATTTTGCGATTTGTGAAATTTTCACTCTTCTTTTTACTAAGCGTTAATTACCCACTGATTACTTAAATATTTGCAGCATTTCCTATTGCATACACTAGTCTATTGATATTCTGTCTACTAAGGGATACTACGGCGTCAAACTGCTTGAATCTTGTAAATGCACTGACTTCGTCCTTTGATAATGCTTATAGGCTACACGAGCTCTGATCTGTTACCTTTGCGACTGACTGATGGCTGCTGGACTCATAACAGTCTATTGATCTGTTGTCTAAGGGATACTACAGCGTCACACTTCTTGAATCTTGTTAACGCTCATTGTTCTTTCATCTTTCTAACTGGCTGTATGAGCGCTGAACTGTAACCTTCGCGCTTGACTGATGGCTGTTGGACGCACTCTGCAAGACTGCCAGACTCTAAAGTTGTTAACTTAATATATCACATTACGAGACTGTCGGATGGCTTACTTTATGCAGCCGGACTGCTAGGCTGCTGCACTGCTGATTTCGCCCTTCAAAACCGTTAAGCGCTGCTGTTTGCTGACTTTACACTGCACAGGCAACTAAATTGCTTGACTGCTTATGTCATGGTACCAGCCGGATAGGCGACTGAACTCGAAGCTTAATGCTGCCTGACTGCTAAGCTGCCGGACTGCTGAGTTCACGATGTCCGTCTGCCGCATTGCTTTCTTTGTGCTGCCAGACCGTAAGGCTGGTGGTTGCTTACTTACTTTGCTTACTTGCACTGCAACTAAATTGCTGGACTGCTGATTTTATGCCACCGGATTGCTAAGTTGCTGGAAACCCGAGTTAACTCTACCAAACTGCTAAGCAGCTGGGCTACTTGGTTCACGCTGCACACGCAATACAATTGCTTGACTGCTGATTTCGTGCTGCCAGATTAATAGGCTGTTGGAAATCTGAGTTCACGTTGCCAGACTACAAACCTTCTTGACTGCTTGTTCTACGCTTACAATATTCCATTATGCTGACTTCGCGCTTCCAGACGATTGCTTTCTTTACGAAGCCCAGACAACTAAACTGTTTGACTGCTTATTTCATTCTACCAGACTGCTAAGCTGCTGGGCTTCTAACTTCACGCTTCCCAGACTGCTAAATTATTGGACTGTGACTTCACAAACAAGTTAAGAAGGAATCATACCCATAATCTCCTTCAAAATGCATCAATATCATGCGAACGCACAATGTTATGGCAAACATATTAAAATAAAAACAGCGACCCTTGTCGTCGCAAGGCCGTATTTGCAGGAAAAAAAGGAATACAAAGATATATAAATGGGTGGATTGATGGATAGATTGATTGCTGGATTAATGGACGGATGTGTGGGATTGTGAAGCTTGATGGATGGATGGACTGATTGATGGATGGATGGATGATGGATGGTTGAATGAATGGATGGATGGATCGATGGGTTGATGGATTAATTGATCGATGCATGGATAAATGACTGGGTGAACGGATGAACGGGTGGGTGAATAGTATGATAAGTGTTTTTCGGTAGGTGTGGATGGATGGATGAATGGCTGGTTGGATGAATGGCTGGTTGTATGAATGGATGAATTGATTAATGGATTGGTATATGGATTGATTGATTGATGGATGGATTGATCGATCGATTGATTGGATGATTAATTGATAAATCAGAAACGTACGTTTAACCAAAGATGCTTGAAAGTGAAAATGATATGCTCGGTGTAAACTATGTATGCCCATAGGTCGCCCGATTCCGCGCCATGTACTCTTCGCAAATAAGTGATAGTGGTAAGTGAAGGTACACACCTGTAGGTTTGCATGTTAGCGCAGTGGTTCACTGTAGTTGACAACAATATCATTTAAAAACCATTGGTAAAAAATAAATAGCTTGATATTGCTTTATTTCAAAATGTATCCCAACTTTCATAGAAAATAAATTTGGTATGAGTGCAAGAAACATCGGATCAACACGTAATGCATTTCACGCACGATTGGACCTATACAACCAAGAGATGCAGACGCAAACACGAGCCCTAACACGCATACATCCTAATACACAGTTGAAATCAATCTCCACGCAGAGTTGTCGTTCCTTGCTCTCACATACAACTCTGCGAAAGGCTCAGCATGCCATATTGCCCAGAAACTGGGTAAAACCGAACAAACGCATTCAAAGTATCTTTGATTTGAATTTTTTAGGATCAGAGGCGTAAAATAATGAAATTGGAATTTTAAATTTACGTTACATCGAGCAAAAACTTGCGAGTTTTAATGCAACTCTTTGGAACTATTTTATTGCCCATTTACGCAGATGAAATCATTCCACGCACTTCATAAAGATAAACAATTGAACATAATTTTTATTGAGTGACGTTAGGCATTGCTTCGACGTATGTATGTATGTAGGTTTGTTAACATCAAGAAAACCATATCAATTTTGTAATTATGAATTAAGAATGATATAAGATATTATGGTAAGAGATGGTTTTCTTCAATGCAGTGAATATAATGTAACCGTCGTGCAGGAGATTGTTTAGTATACTGTAACCTCCACGATGAACGCTTGGAATGATGATGACATGAATGAGGCGCTTTCATAAATATAGTCCGTTTTGGGCCCATCACAGAGGTGAATGTAATGTAACCGTCGTGCAAGAGATTGAGTTGCAATATTTAAAAATGTACACCGCAGTGGTTTATCTTAAGTTGTTTCGCTACACAATGTTTAACATATCTCTGTAAACATCGTGCTTAGTCAAGCAAGTCAATAAGACGAGGGAAATATCCACACTTAACATTACACCTGTTAATAATACATAGCGTGTGAATGTTTAGCCGTATGTATCCAGTTACTGAATAATCTTTAACTTGTGGTGTGATTACTGAAGCACTGAACAGTAAACATTCGATCGCATGTATATATAAAGTGTTTGAAAACATAAGAATATGCATAGATTAAGTTGAACAACCTTATTACAACATTACAAAGGTGACATTTCGCACGATGGATAAGTTGAAAAGTCTTTTTGAAATATCGTCGTTTGAGAAGAAAAAGGACGTTCAAATATCTAAGTCAGCTGATTCGAATTTGGCTGGTTGTCCAGAGGAATATGCCGAGCTTCCTGTTTGTGCGCTGGAGATGAAGACGCAACTAAAGCTGGCAGAGTATTTAGATAAAAAAGGCAAACTGTTGAAGGTTGAAATCGACAATATTCCCTTGGACGTTTTGAATGACATCACTGGTCTTGCAAAATTGTCAGGTCAAGAAGACTGTCTTGATAATGATACCGTTGAATCTGAGGTAGGCAATTACTGTTCTGATATCAGTAGCGTTATGTCTGTTACCGTAACAGGATACATTGATGAATTCTTGTACTTAAAGATGGAAATTGGTTATTTTCAATGATTTTCAGTTTTAAAATATACTAAAAGAATCATTAGGTCACATGTTTAAAACAGTAATTGACATACTTTGTATACATCGCCATTTAAGTTTGTGTTACATTAATTAAATGAAAATGAAATGTGATAAATTTAATTCTCACCTATTTTTTAAAAAGTAGTTTGTAAAGGTTTTGAACATTCTAATAGATTATTGCAACATCTTTTTACAGAAAAATGATACATATTTTGTCACAAATTGATAGCAATTTTTATCACTCAATCACATGTACTATGCATTTAATATAGTTCATTGAGCCAGGTTAACAAAGAAAACGAATACACGTCAATTGTTTTGCGTTGGTTAAATCTTAAATAAACTCCTGTTCAAATGATGACATCTGTCTAACCACAATTACTTATCAGTGTGTGTATGCGCGCGTTTTCTTTGTTTTATTTCGCTTATTGTTATAGATTGTTCCTTAAAAAATCAACAATGACATAAACTATAACTATAATTATATCAATCGGTGAATAGGTCTTTTAAAGATTGTCTTGCAATTGTCTTAGGGGCTATTCATTCTTAGTACTATTGATTATCCATGATTTTTTAAAGTTAAGTTATGTCATAGAACTTCAAAGCGTTGATCCCAGATATATATATATATATATATATATATATATATATATATATATATATATATATATATATATATATATATATATATATATATATAAATAAGTGCTTGCCATAAATAGTTCAATGATCACGTCAATACATATTAAATATCACATTACAAGATAACTGGTTCTTAATGAATAAAAGTTCAAATTCAGAAAATGTGTGCACACTTTTTGAAACTGTATTTCACGGTATGTTATTATGTTAAGCCCCAGGATAAAAGGAATGTTAACATATTCGTGGGTTATTTTGCAACATTTTATATTACGACATAGTTTACTAAAATAAAATAATTATAGAAATCATTAAAAAAGGGTAGCCATGTATGACATTTGAATGCAAATTGGTGATTTTATTTTTCATAATCAACCCAATATTAATAGCCAGTTGAGGCATGATATATGATAGTGACTAGATGATACAATTTAGAATACGATGGAAAAAGTTGCAACTGCTGGAGTGCCTATACATGCCAGAAAGCATTATTATTCAATATAACGTCTCTGATGCTTTTGTAGTATTTACACATCCGCACGTTTTAACCCCCCCCCCCCCCAATCACCGTTTTAATTCATACACCCTCGACACTTGAATGTCGGTTGACTCTATCCAAGTCTTTATTAGCTCGGCTGTTTTCGGAGAAAACCCGAGGTATTGTCATAGCCAGCTCGTCGTGTCGTGTCGTGTCCGTCGTCGTGTCTTCCGCGCCGTGCTAAAACCTTACCATTTTGTCAAGGTTTTGAACATTGGCTCTAAAATCAAAGTGCTTCAACCTACAACTTTTAAACTTCATATGTAGCTGCACCTTGATGAGTTATACATGCCACACCCATTTTCGGCTCACAAGGTCAAAGGTCAAGGTCACTGTGACCTTAAAAAAAAATTCTGTCAAGCTTTCATTTTTTCAATACTGCACCCGCAGCCGAGCGTGGCACCCGTTATGCGGTGCTCTTGTTTATTCCGTTCTCACAAATTGAGTCGGTAAGTTGAGAGAACAAGTTACGATTCCGCGCTTACTAGAAGGAACGACACTGCTTTCTCGTTGGAACGACTAAATAACGCAAGGAAACAAGAAAACTAACTCGAGTTACCGACATAATCAACCAATCTTAACACACGCGCGAATCTGTCAAATTGAAATCGTGCAAAATAAATAATATCCTAAACTGTGTTACTTTTTAGCTCACCTGAGCACAACTTGCTCATGTTGAGCTTTTGTGATCGCCTTTTGTCCGTCGTGCGTCGTGCGCCGTCAACATTTGCCTTGTTAACTCTCTAGAGGCCACATTTATTGTCCAATCTTCTTGAAATTTGGTCAGAAGATTGGTCTCAATGATATCTTGGATGAGTTAGAAAATGGTAACGTTTGCTTGAAAAACATGGCTGCCAAGGGGCGGGGCATTTTTCCGTATATGGCTATATTTGGCTATAGTAAAATCTTGTTAACACTCTAGAGGCCACATTTATTGTCCGATCTTCGTGAAACTTGGCCAGAAGATTCATCCTAATAATATCTTGGACTAGTTTGAAAATGATGCCGGTTGGTTGAAAAACATGGCTGCCAGGAGGCGGGGCATTTTTCCTTATATGGCTATAGTAAAACCTTGTTAACACTCTAGAGGCCACATGTATTGTCCGATTATCATAAAACTTGGTTAGAAGATATGTCTTAATAATATCTTGGATGAGTTCGAAAATGGCTCCGGTTGGTTGAAAAACATGGACACCAGGGGGCGGGGTATATGGCTATAGTAAAACCTTGTTAACACTCTAGTTAATTGGAAATATAATTGCAAGGTGAGTCTGAAAATAGTTCATGTTTGTTTAAAAACAAGGATGTCAGGGGGGGGGGGTGGAAGTTTTTTTGTATGTCTAAAGTTGTGTGGTAAAATTTAGCTTTAGCTGATTATCATTACATTATACTTATTTTATTTAATCATTTTTCACAAGAATCTGATATAAAGCCATGCTGTAAAAGAAAGATAACCTGTACATACTTTCTAATAGTTAACTCCCTTGCTTAACCTGCTGACTCAGATTCCCTAATCTATTTTAGTTCACCTCTGGAATTTGTTATACTCCTTGGTTTCAAAACGCTTAAAGGGTAAATACTTTAAAATGCATATTTTTCTAGTATAATGACATTTTTGAAGTTGTAATTTATTGTTTAAATCTGTACTTATTGTTTTGTTACATTTGTTATCAGTTTGTTGCAAATTAATCTATAATGGAAACTATTACTGATAAGCCATCTTTGAGAAAACCCATACAGAGTACAATTTGCAGGTAATTAATGTAATTGATAACCCCACTGCCTGTCTTCTCTGGTCTGGTCTGGTCAATATTTATTGCAGATCAAGTACACAGTTGTTACATGGTTTCCTCTTAGATAAGGATCAGTAGTAACAATATATTTCCATAATGTTTATTTCAAAGACATTATTCACCTTACAATTTATATGGAAACACAACCTGCATACACATATCTATAGTGATTCTGATATTTTTTTAATTTTTTAATACACCGTGTTTTAGTATTACATTTACATGCTGATATTGAGACATTTAAAAAGAAAAAATGTTCATGAGACTTGTGAGAAGGTTAGTCTTTTCGTTATTTATATAATCAAAATCTAAGTATGCTGTGTTTTTATTAATGTAATGTTACATGCTCTTCTCTATAAAAGCTACTATGACTGGATATTTATCTTCTTATTTTAACTATTTTGAAGTGTTTGTTTGATATTATATCATTCATAAGGCTCTATAATATTTACATGCATATCTATATTCAAGATTATTTATATGTTTAGTAATCTATGATTTTCAAACACAATGACCTGTTAAGGAAATTCTGTACGTTTGGTGTCATTTCTTTTTTTTCAAAATTGAGTCTTTATAATTGTGCAATTTACAAGAAAATTTGATTAGTCAGATATTTTCCCTTCTTTGTCCATATATAACAAAAGAAATCACATTTGAATGCACATTATCAATAAAGGATGTGTCTTTAAATATTCTATAAAATGAATCATTAAATGTCACAATCAAATATCAATCAGCAATATTATCGCTCAATTAATTTATAAATTGTATTTCAGGACGTGCTGGATTTGCCATAATGCAGTTTTTGCAACATTTTCATGTCTTTAAAGACGACGAGAGCAATTCCGACCACTTTATTAAATTGGAAGAATTTGTTTCGGCGCTTAAGAAAAAGATACAATTTGAACGCATCCAATGTCAAAAGAACATTTAACAACTACAAACGATGGATAAAACTTATAAACGGAACAGAATCTGTGCCTGTGTTGTCAGTGTTACGTTATTGTCATCAGTTCAGTGATTTTTCTCATGGATGTAAACTGTTTTCAAAATTAATTCAATGTAACCTACTGTATGGAAAAAAATGAAATCACACATTACATCATCATATGAAATGTATCGGCTGATATCAAAGACAACCTTCAGTGACGTCACAACTCTGTTTGATAGAGTACACATCGATGAGAATAATATTAAAACTCTTGTAATAGAACATAAGATTCATTTCAGTTCGGATGAATGGAGGAAAATAGTTTGGTTTGAGAGCTACTTTTAAAAATCTATTGAACATTTAGCTGGTACTATTGAGTATGAAGATGTTCTTGCCTATAAATACAGCAAGTTTCAGTCAATTCTGTCTTTTAATGAGTGCAGTGGAGCTTGGAGTAAAGTCTCAACTAAACAAATATGGGAAAAAAACGGTATGAAGCAGCATAAACAATTAGCCAGGTGGACAATGTCGCTGCTGCTAGTCATTTTCCAACAGGTATAGACAATTATATAAAGTCTGCTCTTCAAAATTTAATTCCAAGGCAAATTAACTTTGTTACGTGTTTTGATGTTAACAATTCGTTGAAGGACAAATCAATACAATTAGTATTAGGATTATAGTGACCAAATTCATGCTGAAAAGTATGATATATGTCAACGTATTTTCTATGTCATTAATGGCAGGCATAATGTCAACATAGAAAGAATCTACTTTTACAATGAAAAGAGTTTGAAACAGTTTGTAAATGACGAGACAGTCTCTTGATTTCACCTACGAGATGAAGTGGAAAATAGAACAATAAAAGATGCGGATTATGTTTGGTGTGGACAGTCCTTGTGTAATGAAACTGAGACTAACAGGCAATTAAGTTCTTGTAACATTTGTCACAGAGTTGTGGAAAAACCATTGACACATGACCGTTTTGATATTCTACAAGAATGGTTCTTAGAAACGCAGATTGAGACCCAGTTAGTGCTTGACAATTTCCTGAATTCAGAGAGCGTTCGTAAGTCTGAACAACCGGAAAAGTATAATCAAAATAAAATAGAGTAATTGTACAGTGCTTTTATGTTTCATGTGCATTAATTTAAGCATTTATAGTGTGTTAAGGTACATTCATTTTGATATTATTTGTAACCTTTTGTATGCTTATTTAGATTACAATTTTGTGCAAACAAATGAGTTTTGACTTTAAAAGAAAAACCTCTGTTGTTCAGGTATTAACAGTGCTGTTCTATATAAATTATATTAATTATAGCTAATTATTTTCATACGCTTTTTCATCGAAATGAAAGAGCATCTTTTTTGATTATGATGTATGCATCAGCTAGTGTAAATAGAGCATTGAAAATATAAATGAAATTGTTCATGAGAATATTATGCTGTTTTTTTTATATTGATATTAAATTGGATTATAACATAAACAGTTACTAGTATTCTGTGTTCAAAATACACTGTAATGTTTTTCTTCACCGAAATCTTATCAGCATGATTAAATGGGTACTTGCTGCCCACCTCTTATAGTGGTGTGTAACACCTGTATCATGTATCAGTGTAGCACAGCTTCTGTAATTAATGGTGCCATTTCATGCTGAGAATCTATCAGTACTTGGGAGATCAAATAGGATAAAAAATGAGCAGATATCCCGGGCACACTCCTAAAACTCCTTAGTCGAAGTTGTTGGTTATGTTCAATTTAAATAATAGTGTTGATTTGAGTGTTTTTATTATGTTTTTAGTCTATGCGTAGATATTATATTTTTAAGCAATCAAAATGTCTTTAAATGGACTGTTCTGATGGAAAATAGACTGTTCTGCTAGTGCTCTCAGAACTGTATAAAATAAGCTGTTTTGGCTGATACAGTCTATTCGTGATGCTTTCTTGAAAAGGTAAAAACTCTTGAAAAGGTGGGAATTTTGAAATTATTAAACTCTTAATTATTGTAATACCGGCATCAAGACATTTTGGCATTATTTTCCAAATTATTCTCATTATTTTGCTTATTTTATTTGGCATTTTCTTAATTAGAAAGACTTTATTGATTGAAATGACTTTTATAAATTCTTCTTAGTTTTTACATTTGAGTCACTGGAGTTTTCCACTCTCTATAAATTGTGTTCTTTAGATTATTAGATTAAGTTAGGCATATTTTATAAACTTAATTTTTGAAGCAACTTCTAGACTAACAGTAATTAATATTTATATCAGTTTTTTTGACGATTTGTGAACTTCCTTTTACATTCATTAAGATATATGCTGTATGTGTCCATTTTTAACGATGTATAGATTCTTTAGACTTGGCTTGTACCTGCTCTGTCATTGTTCTTCATTTTCCTAGTTCTTATAATAAAAGTTAGTTATTTTCCTTAAAGCTGCTTTGGTTTTCACTTATAGATTAATTAATTGAGTGTATTCAGGCGTATCTGACTGGACGCCTTTAGTTAATTGAATGACAACCAGTCAGTGGTGTCATCCGGACCGGAAATAAGCGTTCTTTAATTTGACTCTATACATATTTCCGTATTACATAAGTGCTCACAAAGTTACATAACTCGTAACCGTCCCTTGACCGGTTCATTTGCGTGAGCGAACGAGACTGCACTACCACAGTTATTTATAGTGAAACATTGTGAATACTTTTAGTCACATTTTTAGTTTAATCTGAATGACACTTGCTGATCTTCACACATGGTTCCAATCTTTATGAGCATAATATTTTTTGCTCATGGTGAAAATTTGTGATCCCCTTTTGTCCATTGTCTGTCATCCGTTGTGCGTCATGAATATTTGCCTTGTTAACGCTGTAGAGGCCAAATTTATTGTTGGATCTTCATGAAACTTTGTCAGAAAATTTGTCCAAATAATATCTTGGACTTATTCAAAAAATGATTCCAGTCTGTTGAAAAAAAAATGACGCCAGGGGGCCATTTGTTGTTCATTCTTCATGAAACTTTGATCGAACATTTGTTCTAGTGATATCTTCGCCTGCACAGAACAGGTCATTTCTTTTATCTCAGGTGAGCGACTTTGGGCCTTTTGGGCCCTCTTGTTTTAAATTTGTGTTTAACAGCTTTTTGACTATAAAATAACCATACGTAAGTTGGCTTGATTTTGTTTGTTACTAAGTGAGATGAACAGGTTTAGTAAGGTAGGCCATTCTTACGAGTTAATAAGTCGTTCCCACTACTTTCAAGCGTGTTATCGTGCGTTTCGTAGAGTTCCTAAGACAACTTGGTAACTTATGGAATAATTGCGACTGATATGATCGTTTCCCCAAAAAGCAGATTTTTGTTCTTTCTGAAGATCATGATGATCATATGATGATGCTGCTGATGATGATCATACTGTTTCTGCTGCTGCTGATAATAATAAGTATCATTGCTTGGTGATTAACAGCAAAATACATAGTTTATGCATCTGAATAATCTTTATTAAAACTGTCATATTGTTATATTTATTTTCAGAAAATAACTTAGTAGAGAAACAACTGTTTAAAGCTTGACTCGTGTTTGACCTCCAATCATGGCTTGTAAGGTAACCACTCTAATATCTCCAAATCAGCCATGTCAACCACCTGCATAGCAGCTAAATCAATAAATATCTCTGAGTAAACAGTGTGTGTTTGTTTTTAGATTAGCAGCTTATTAATACTGAATTCTCAAAGCTTTCATTGTTCTGATACAGTGGTATTCATTGATACCTTTTGAAATGACAATTTGATGATTGTGTAACAGGCTTGCAGCTTAACCTTTCTTTAACCCTAGAATATTTCCACTGTTGGGAATAAGGTGTCAGACTGACACATTTGATAAAAGAAGATTACAGCTTGCAATTTTTTGAGGCACACAGTTTATTAATGAGGTCGGTAGTTTTGGTGTGATTCACACAGATCTAAGTTTTAAACGGGGTTTATTGTTTGTTATTGGATATATCATTGCAATGTGAGTCTGAAAATTGTTTCAGTTTGTTTAAAAGCAAGACCCTCAAGGTGGTGGAAGTTTTCTTTAAATGGCAATAATGAAACATTGTAAGCACTCTTTGCGTCGCATTTTCGTTTCGATGCTCTAAACAACGTTATCGCCAGGGGCGACTACATTTCCTCGTATGTATCTTATTATTCAATTTATAGTTCATATAGTTCTTTTATTATTCTGAGCTCTACCTTTGCAGAAAAGTTTGTTCCTTCGGGTCAGAGGTGAGCCCCGTAGGGCACATGGCGATTTCGTTTGTCTTATTTTTATCATAGACGTTTCTAACGAAAGTTATTTTTTTGCCACAAAAAAAACCGGCCTTTTACAGGCTGTTTCCCAATACACAATGTAACATTTTCCACCACTGAACAACGGGTTTTGCTGACTTTTTGATGAAACAAATTATTGTCATCATAAATACAATGTTGTTCATTGTTTTAGAATCAAGTGAAAAGTCCGACTATGATGTGGCTTGATCGATGGAATTACCACGGCTTCACAATTGGTAGATTATGGGAATACCTGCTCACTCTGCAACGTTATGACGTCATTCATGATTGCAGAAGAAACATAAGTAAGCATCACTACATTCCCGTCATACACGCACATGTAATGCACAATATAGGCGATTGTGTGCATGTGTTTTATTTTGTTGCATTGTATTTTCAGTTTGAGTATATTTGTGTCATTTGAGAATTATGTATAGCAGTTTTTCAACTTGATTATAATGAAAAGCATGTACTGATACTTGATAATTTATATGACGATGCATTCATGGACGAGTCTTAATCAGTCGTACACCGCTTGTATTTACACATTTGAGCGCTTTTTTAGATGGAACCCTTTATTTACTTGTCGGATAGAATTAAACACCGGTACAGCCAGTTTTCCTTTAACTTGAAAACATTTCAAAGGCATATTTTTAATTCAAACTCACAAACATTTCAATAACTGTTAAAATATTTGAAATGTCAGGGGGAAAAAAGTGTTATGTTCTTGAAATATGAAACAAAATAAATTTAGTATCATGCGTATGTTTTTCTTGTGTGCCAGACAGTGGTTTCCCTCAACATGAGGTCAAGCTGAATTTCAGTACGAATTGTTCAACACATACTTTGTATTAATGTTCATGTTAAGCTATAAGTAAAGATTTCCAAAATGGCATATAAAGTAATGAGTTCTTAGTTTATGACCAATGTAATCATTTGTCAATTGAGTTACTATTATGTATTGTAGGCTACACCAACTTATCATTTTGTGGATGGGTGTCGGGTCTTAGATTATGCACTTGTCAATTTAGTCAGACGTGAGAATGACGCGCAGCATAAATAATATTTGATCGATTTCCACGAAAAGCATTTAGATCTTTATATATTTATCTTTATATATTGTCCATTGTAATGTCTTCAACCATCTAATCCGGTTTTCCTCATATTAGTGACACACACTCTTATTTTTTGTTAATGTTTGTTTTTGTTGTATATCATAAACAGTAAAATAAGCGGATGCTATAGTTCAGCACTCAGTTTTGTCATTATGTCATAATTACTGACCGGAGGACTATATTCAACAATGTCACCCGATTAACCAAAGCCCTTATCTTTAGCGTGTTCATATAACTCTCAGTAAATTGTAGGATATTTTTTTTACATTGTCATTTTTGTCCACTTCATGCCGTGTTTATTCGGTCCATTTAACAAATCCAAATGTCAAAAGTATCCTCGCTCTAATTGCCTTGAAATAGCAAGACAGAGTAACATACGTAACATAACATGACGAGTAGGTCACGCGAATTGTGTATCGTGTTAGTTTTTTTAGCTCACCTGAGCACAACCTGCTCATGGTAAGCTTTTGTGATCGCATTTTAACCGTCGTCCGTCGTGCGTCGTCCGTCGTCAACATTTTGCCTTGTGAACACTCCAGAGGCCACATTTATTGTCTGATCTTCATGAAACTTGGTCAGAACATTTGTCCCATTGATACCTCGACTGAGTTCGAAAATGGGTTATGCTGGGACAAAAAAAAAGGTCATTAGGTAAAAAAAAGAAAAACCTTGTGAACACTGTAGGAGGCACATTTGATGCCCAATCTTCATGTAACTTTGTCAAAATGTTTGTCTAAATGATATGTTGGTTGAGTTCAAAAATGGTTCCGGTCCATTCAAAAACATGGCCGCCAGGGGGCGGGACGTATTCCATATATGGCTATAGAGAAACTTGTCAAAACATTGGTTTCATTGATATCTCGGACGAGTTCGAAAATGGTCTAGATCGGTGAAAAAACATGGCCGCCAAGAGGCGGGGCAGTTTTCTCTATATGAATATAGTGAAAACATGTGAACACTTTAGAAGTCACATATTTTGGTCAAATCTTCATGAAATTTGGTCAGAACATGTGTTTGCTGGATATGACGGTTGTGTTTGAAAATGGTTCGAATCGGTAAAAAACATGGCCGCCAGAGGGAAGGTCATTTTCCTTATACTTATATAGTAAAAAAAGCTTGTGAACACCCTAGAAGTCTTCACATTATTTGCCTAGTCATCATAAAAAATATAAACATCGATTTTATAGATATCTCGGACGAGTTCGAAAATGGTCATTATGGGTGGAAAAACATGGCCGCCGGGGGATGGGGCAGTTTTCTCTATATGTAAATAGTGAAAACATTTGAACAGAATATAAAACACATTTTTTGCCCAATCTTCATGAGATGTGGTCAGAACATTTCTTTTTACTGTGTGGTAAAGTTTGGTTTTATTATGTCATTATTATGTAACATTAACTGTATTATGTAATTTTTCATAACACAGAATTGTCATAATTAACATAACTGTTTTGGTCATTAGCACTTATAATAAGCCTATCAACTAAGAGATAGCTGAAAGAAAGACAACATGTACATAATTTTACAGTATTTATCTCCCTTGTTTAACCTGGTTCAGTAATCTATTTTTAGTTCTGCTCTGGAATTTGGGAATATATTGATCATTGATAAATGGACTGTTCTAAGGGAAAATAGACTCTTCTGCCAGTGCTCTATAAATTGTATAAAATAAGCTGTTTTGGCTGATTCTCTTAATTATTCTTACACCAGCATCAAGACATGTTGGCATTATTTTCCAAATTATTCTTATTATTTAGATTATTTTTATTTGGTATTTTCTAAATTAGAAATACTCTATTTTATTTCAAAAACTTTAGTAAATTCTTCTTATTTTTACATTTGATTCACTGAATTTCCTAATCTCCATAAATTGTGTTCTTTAGATTAAGTTAGACCTATTTTCTAAACTAGATTTTTGAAGCAACTTCTAGACTTACAGTAACTAATATTTATATCAGTTTTTTTTACAGATTGTGAACTTCTTTTTAAGTTCATTAAGGTATTTGCTGTATTTTGTTCATTTTTGTAACGATGCTTAGATTCTTTAGACTTTGCTTGTACCTGTTCTCAATTCTATGTCATTGTTCTTCATCTTCCTAGTTCTTGGAATAAAAGTTAGTTATTTTCGTTAAAGCTGCTTTGGTTTTCACAACTGACCGGAAATAAGTGTTCGTGGAATAAATATTTCCGCATTACATAAATGCTCACAAAGTTACATTACTCGTAACCCTCCCGAGACTGGTTCACTTGCGTAAGCAAAGGAGACCGCACTACCATACCTGGATACGGCAGTTGAAATCGAAAATGGTTTGGATCGGTAAAAAACATGGCCGCCAGGGGGGGGGGGGTCTTTTTCCTTATATTTATATAGTAAAAAAGCTTGTGAACATTCTAGAAGTCACATTTTTTGCCTAATTATCATGAAATTTTGTCAAAACATTAGCTATGTGGATGTCTCGGAAGAGTTTGAAAATGGTCGAGATCAGTGTAAAAACATGGCCGCCAGGGGGTGGAGCAGTTTTCTTTATATGTATATAGTAAAAAGATGTGAACAGTCTAAAAGACACATTGTTTGCCCAATCTTCATGAAATTTGGACTGAAAAAAGCTTGACTTAACACTCTAGTTTCCTGATTTTCTGGCAGTTTTGTCTGAGCTTTCCTCTTCTTTCCTGTTGGTTTACTTCTTCCAGACATTTTGTGATGCTTTTGTTATATAGCTAAGAAACCTCTACAGATTAATGTAGATTTTTTTAATTTCGATCTTTTTCTGTAGGTTCAAGCATTGGAATCCAATGCCAGAAAGGAAGTGATCTTATAACTTTATATTTATAGAAAGGGCAGTAACTCCTTATCCGGAATTTGAAAGAACTCTTTATTCATCAACATACTAGTATGCTCAAGATACTCTCTCTTGAAGGGTTCACATTTCTGCTAAAAAAACTGTGTTTTATTGTTTAATACAATAACCAACATTATCAAATATTTGTGTTTTTAAACAGATGTATTGATTTTTTAATTGGAAATATAATTGCAAGGTGAGTCTGAAAATAGTTTATGTTTGTTTATAAACAAGGCTCTCAGTGGATGGTAGTTTTTTTTAATGTCTACGGTTGTTTATAGTGAAACATTATGAACACTTTTAGTCACATTTTTAATTCAATTTGAATGACACTTCCTGAGTGTAAATGTTGTTATCATATCTTGATTTAGTTTACTCAATTAGTTTTAATAATATCATCTTCAAACATGGTGACAATCTTTATGAGAATAATACTTTTTGCTCATGGTGAAGTTTTGGGATCACCTTTGGTCAATTGTCTGTCTTCCGTTGAGCGTCATGAATATTTGCCTAGTTAACACTGTAGCGGCCACATTTATTGTCGGATCTTCACGAAACTTTGTCAGAAGATTTGTCCCAATGATATCTTGGACGAGTCCAAAAATAGTTCAGGTCTGTTGAAAAACATGGCCTCAAGGGGGCTATTTGTTGTTTATTCTTCATGAAACTTGGTTAGAACATTTGTCCCATTGATATCTCTGGATGCAAAAAACAGGTCATTTCTTTTAATCTCAGGTGAGCGACTTTGGGCCTTTTAGGCCCTCTTGTTTTAATTTGACCCAGCATTTGTACAAGTATTGTACATTTTCAGAAAGGTAATTCGTTTCTCCGTTTAATAGCTGCGCACTGGATCAAGTAATGTCTGTTCAAAGCGATGCACCATGTTTTCGGGTCATTTTGTGTTGAATACCTTGTTATATATATATATATATATATATATATATATATATATATATATATATATATATATATATATATATAAATATATATAGCTATATGATAGTGATTTTATTCAGAGAAATCGATTTGCCGATCTAATTTGAATATTTTTACTTAACAATTATGTTTTTACCAATTAATATCACAGCCGCGCGCTAACCACCTGTGGTTCCAATTACGTGACCTACCCTGATTTAATATGACGACTCTTATTGCTGTGGTATTCAAGGTAGAGTTTTCGCTAATTGTTTGCTACAATCGATAACATGCGCTGTACTCAATTCAATAATAGAGAACTAATGTTCAAAATAAAATAATTCAGATTATGGAAATTTCTGTCCTCGAACATCATTAAATAAGTATAACAAAATCGTGTTTGGTAAGAAAAATAACACAAATGTTTGACCTTCTTACCTATATACCCTAATACATGTAATAGTGTTTACAGTTGTTGAGTGGAAAGGAACAGCCTCTATTTCTCGCGTTACAAAAGCATAATGTTTGTTGTGTAAAATATTTTTTGTCATTATATTCACATCGACTAGAACGGACCGGGCACGGTCTACTGATAAAAATTTTCACATTGACCTTCTTCATTGGTTTCACAGTGAAGGATGCACAATCTACGCGAAAGGTGAAGCAAAAACGTCACCTGTTTCCACTAACATCGCCGAAAAATAGGATTACAAAAATAATCCTATTATTTACAAATACTTATTAAAATGCAGAATTCTTTCAAATATCTATGTTTAGATCTTTATTACGTCTATTTCAGTGAATTGAACGTTAATTGAGCTTTTATGGTTGAATATAGCAAGCCACATAGATTGCAAACATATTAGTGGTTTAAGTGACTATATAAAAATGGTCAAACACTCAACCTGAAATGCAGAAAAAGTAGGGTCGGTACATTTTTTACGCCAAATATGAATTCTAATTTAGATAGTTTAACACGCCGCAAACATTTCAGCTGTATTTCGTTATATTTAAAAAAAGCGACCGATTCCGCCTCACTTTTTTTCCTTCTTATATTAGAATAAGCTTATTGAATTCTTTGCAGTGAGTGATTGCAAGACATTTTTAAACAAAACGAAGAATTCTACCATGACTTGGAAGAAATTTAGGATGGATGATGGAGTATGTGGTGAGTAACTGTTTGTGTACGGATTATACAGGGGATAAAAGACAAAAGTATGAGTGTACGGTTTCTTAACCTTTTTAAGAAATTTTATGGTATCTATGTCGACACTTTTGAAAGGTCAGCCGATGTTCAGCGATATCAGACAATATAGACACCAGAGCATAATGGTATTTCTGCACACAAGAGTTACATAATTTTCAAAAGTAAAAATTATTATACACATCGACATAATGTTTTTGAATATGATTTATGCTTAAACAAAGAATATTCCTGGGTAAACATTCAAATCTATCATTGCAATTATATCGCAACATCATAAGTGTTAGTTAAAATCCAAAGTTAGTTGATGAAATGAAGAAAGATCGTCAATGCTTCTTTTGTCATGTGTTTACTTTACATAAGTAATTTCCTACTTACATAAGGAAGTTCAATCACAAAAGTAACAAGTGGAAATCTAGTTGACAATTGTATTTTTTAATATCATCGTGGTTAAAATTCTATTTCTATGCTGTATCTTAACCATAGAATATTTTAACTACAATGCAATTGAATTATATATAATTAAATAACGTTTAATCAATATAAATTTAGGTGCATTGAACTTCAAGGTAATGTTTTTAACAGGCGATGACGTGCAATAAAATGTGTCCTCAAATAGGCGACTTAAAACTAGCGTGGATCTAAAAAAAGATCTACGCAGGCGTATTAAATGCCATATCTGTTAGAGAAACAATTGATACTGGGAAGTGTACAATTTATCATGTTTTCTATTATTTGACAAACAAATGCCATATCATTATATTACGCAATTGAGTATGTGAAATGTTAAGTTAATATCGTTAAGTTATTTAAAGATAAATGACGTGGAAAATATACGCTTTGACGTGAATACCATCCTGAACTATTCCAAACAAAACAATAAGACATATTGAAATAAAATAAAGTGTTTCAAGTAGATAACACTTGAAATAGCCCTAAATATATGTTTACGTAAGACAAAGTTTCATATATTTTTTTACTAACAAGTACATTTAAATTGTGTCTCCATTTCGGACTGATATCAAGCACTTTAAATTTACTAACTACATCTATTGCAATACATTTAACCAATATCTCTGAGAGGAGTTGTATCAAATATGATAATGCAATGCTTACTAGGGGCGCTTTTATGAATTACAATGTAACATATATACATTAAAATTGTTGATTTGCCTCACACTATGGCTTGCATGCAATATTATATAAACAATATTATATTTTGTTGGTACAAATCAACATATAAAGGTAGTGTTTAAAGCGGTTTAGGATTTAATATAATGAACTTTTCAAAGTTCTTATGTATTTACTACGGCATGCTACATTCTGATAAAGAATCACTCTGTCCCTTATGTGAATTTCTGTCCATAAACGATGTTCTCTTTTTACTTTTTTTACCACATTTATAAAGCGCCCTTTTCATACTCGAGATTTGCGTTCAAAGGCGCTTTACAATGTTTTCCCTGATCACTGGGTCAGAAGTCGTCCGTTAACATCTTGGCACGACACATTAACTTAATTCCCTCACAGGTACCCATGTATTCACCTGGGTGGAGAGGAGCATATGTGGGATAAGTTTCTTGCTCTAGGAAATTCCAGTGGTCAGGGCGGGATTCGAACCCGGGATCTCTTGATCCATCAGCCAGCGTCCTGCCATTAGACCACTGCTCCCACTTATAAATAACATACTGTGTTAGTCCTGGAAGACTCCTTTTTATAGTTACCACGTTAGGCATGTTCAACCTGTCATTTAAATTACCTAAAGTATATTATGTGTCTTAGCACATCGTAATACTTCTTATTTTCAATTTTAGATCCTTCTGGTTTGCCTTTTGGTAAGTATTTCATACATGCCGCATGGTATTTCTTTGACAATGACTGTTTATACAAAGACTTGTATATAGTACAATAACTAACATCATAGCTTTATTAAATGATTACTGTTTAGACGTCCATGTTTATAATTTCAATTGTTAACATATACATGTGTATAATCAAATTGTGACAAAACTATTAATAATATATAAATTTGTCACATACATTGTATAAACGCCACCACAAATTTAAACCATTGAGTTCCTATTTTGCGAAATAAAATTTATAAGAGAATCAAAAGCCATATTAAATGAACGTCAAAAGCGCACGAATCTGCACATAATAGTATTCTTTCTTTAAAGATTGGTATAAATATACAATATAAGAAACAATATACCATTGACTTATTAGTTGTGTACTATTGACAAACATTGTAACTGCCTGTGCTTATAACACTTATTGTTGCATTTTAATGAATAAATTTTCGAAATTTATAAAATGTATTACTTATAATGGCACTATCTAATATCGCATATCTTTATTTTCAGAGGAAGAAAGTAAGTATTTTAAAAAGTTTTAGCATGCCACATTATATATTCCTTAAAGAGTTCAATACAAATACAGTTATGGGCTTGTGATTAAGTACCAGTATAGTAGATTTAAGTATTTTGTTTACTCGAACTATTATTGTATTATATATGACTTATTAGTTGTGTACTATTGACAAACATTGTAACTGCCTGTGCTTATAACACTTATTGTTGCATTATAATGAATAAATTTTCGAAATTTATAAAATGTATTACTTATAATGGCACTATCTTATATCGCATATCTTTATTTTCAGCGGAAGAAAGTAAGTATTTTAAACAGTTTTAGCATGCCACATTATATTCCTTAAAGAGTTCAATACAAATACAGTTATGGGCTTGTGATTAAGTATCAGTATAGTAGATTAAAGTATTTCGTTTACTCGAACTATGATTGTATTATATATGTCTGTTTTTCTAAATATAGCATTATTATTATAAACCCCCAACAGATCCATGTATGTCAGAGTCGCAAATACCGACGCTTATGTAGCGTAAGTGATAAGATTAATGGTAATAAAACGTGTTTAAATATGGATAGATGTTTCCTGTTATCATGATTAATAGGAAAGGTAAAATATGCATTATTCTTCTTTTATACTTCTTTTGTCATGTTTTTTCTGTACACAAGTAATTTTCCACTTAGATAAGGAATTTCAAGACCAAAAGTAACAAGCGGAAATCTAGCTGACAATTGTATTTATATAATAATATAAAACATTGAATAATAAATATGAAATATATAAAACAAAATTATATATAATTATAAAAAAATTCTCAATATAAATGGAAGTGTCGCGAGGATTATGTTTTTAAAAGGCGATGACGTACAAAACAATGTGTTCTTAAATGAATCTGCCTTAAAAACTATCAATCCATTCTATTAAGTTTGTTTTGCCTAATCTGTACGGTACATGTCATGTCGATATAGATAATTTTAAAATGTTACATTTCGCAGAATACTGTTGAACTAGACAGTTCTTGCAATTAATTGTCAACGAGTAAACTTTCAATGGCGACAAATATAAACCTATGTTATATTATGCAACATATTAGAATGTAATTGTTAAATTACCCCAAAGAAAAACAGGGCATGTACAAGATGTCGAAATGGACGTATACCTCTAGAAATCCTACTTTCGGTTTGAAAAGCTGTACCGTTTGAAAAATAATAAATTACTTGCTAACTAGGCTATCTTTTTAATTGTATCTATGCCATTTAGAATATATCTGGTGAGTACAAGGTAGAAATCCGTCTTTTTTGCGCTTTACAACTTAAAAATAATCGCGTTTGTCGAAATGAATTGACGTATACGTCTAGAAATCCTACTTTCGGTTTTAACAGCAGTACCGTTTCATTCATAATAAATTACTTACTAACTAGGCTACAGATTTAATGACAATGTTGCACACTTTCAAATTGTATCTATATGTATTGATTAACATGTATTTCATTTCAAAGTCAGAAGCAAGGTGTGGCTTTAGTGGAAAACAACTAAAGATTATTTGAAACAAACACACCTTAATGTCAGTTTCACTTCAGCCGTTTGATTATGATAAATCGGCTTGCTGTACCATCGCTAGGCGTGTAAAATAATCATGACATACGACATTACTATTGTTTTAATCACATTTGGCGACATGTGTAACAAGCTGGTTAATGTTTGATGTCATAACAGTCAATGTTTTGCTCAACATTAATACAAAAAACACAAACGTGATATTGCCGTTTCTTGATGCACTCACAATAAAGTACTTATTTCAATGACAAATACTGTTGATATCAACGGCACGAGTTGTAAGTATGAACTTTCCATATTTTTGTGTGTTTTAATACGTGTTCCTGTATGTTAACAAAACACACTTGTTAAAGACGTTAATTAACACGAAACTTAATTATAACGTTGGCGCAAAATACATTAACGCATCCGACGATATTTCCTGTCTTGGAAAAATAAATCAATACCGGTTTCATGTCAGTTTAAGACATCATGTATAAAAGCGACTTACATCACCCCAGATGTTTGCGTGATTATATGGATTATATAAAAGCAGACATGTATTATCGGCGTCCATATTTCAGTCTCTATATCCGGTAGTTCTGTATCAATTTTGATGCATTGGGGTGCGTCATTGGTTGCTGATGTAACGTGTAACATTTGGTGCTAGTCACGGAAGGCCAATATTAATTAGTGAACAAGCGTTTCGAGAAATGTTCAATAGATTATTTAAGGTGTATAAAATCTATTACTTATGTTGGCACCAGCCCATATCCTATAATTTTATTTTCAGACCCAAACCGTATTTTAAACAGTTTAAAAATGTAACATGATATTCCTTAAATATTCCAATATAAATAAAGTTATTGGCGCGTGATTAATTTTCACGATAGTAGATTTGATTCTCTGTTTATTCGAGCTATTATTGGATTGTATATGGCTGGTTTCCTTAATGAAACATTATACTCTTACCGTCTTATGTATGCTTGAGTCGCAAATACCAGCGCTCATGTAGAGTATGTATTAAAATTAATTGTAATACAAATCGTGGTAAAATATAGATAGATAATGTCTAGAAACAAAATCAGGTGATAATGTATTGTTATTTATTAAGTCGTTTATTTAAGACAAGAAATCAATTTTCTAAAGAACATAGGGTTATGTATATATGATTATTATTTAACAACTAAAAACCGGGGCCACCGTATGTGCGAGTGAAAAGGTGATCTAACAGGTTTAACGACATGCGGAACCTTATCAAACACATGATCAAGTGTGTATATAAACTTCTATAATAAAATACTAGAGCTTAATATGTTTTCTTTTATGATGAATCAAAGGACAGCTTAAAATATGTGCAGAATTCCACTTTATTATATAATGGTTGATAGTTAGCACTGTGATATACACGTAAATTGAGCTAAACAACTAAAATGAAATGAACAATGTGTTGTTGAGTTTGAGGCATTGCTAAAAGGCGACCGTAAGGAATCATATCAACAACATCTGTTCAACAGATTTTCCAAATCTGATCCAATGTATTTCTTCGTTCGGCATAATTTAATATAATTTATTACCTATTTTCATTTAGAGAGTCATTGTGTTAGTACTTTTAACATTTTAAACATGTAACATGATCTTCCTTTAACATTTTATTTCAAATCAAAGGCATTAATTTATTGTGTTTTATTATTTTATTTTATTCTATTGGGTATGAGTATTTTACATGAAGTGCTTTAAAATCGTGTCTTGCGTCTTTCCGTCCTTCAGTCCACCCCATGTTTGTCTCGCGTTATTGCTAGATAAATAAATCGTTGCAACCATATCAAACATAATGTGAACTTCAACACAGCAACTGGGGTAATGCCGTCTGCAGGATTTTGCGAAAACTCGAGTTATTAATACTAAATTGCGTATGCGTCTCGCGTTACTAACAACCGAAAGCCGAAAAGCCAAATAAAGAGACCTTCAAAAATGCTCTTAAAATGAAAATTATATTGAAATAGCAAATTTCTTTTATCAAATGTAAAAAATATAGATATAATAAAACAATGGCACCACTTTACAATAACTCATTAAAAGAATCTTGCGAATATCGCCTACATCTTAGGATGTTCCTTTTTATTCTTGTGTATTTATCTCTCCCCACTCTTCTTTTATTTGTTGTGTTAAAACAAATTTTGTAATAAAAGTAAAACCTCTATCTCATGATTTATTTTATCTTTTTTTAAATATTTACAAATCCTCCCTATCTCCTATTATTTTACCTAGCTTCTACCCGCTCTCTTTCACTCTTTACAAAATTACTATAGCACCTTCTCAAACATATATTTTCTAGTAACAATATGAAGCAAAACCATTTTAATACTTAAGCAAATAACATGTTTATGTTAACACATACCTAAATAGCATGTTAAAATAAATATATAAAAATATACTTTAGTTAATATAACAGACCAAAACAGTAGTGTTGCTTCATATGTCTAATGTCTAATCATGTGTTTTTAGATGTATGTTGACAATCAATAAAAAAATCTACATAATTCCATATTTCTGTCTGAAAGATTCCCCAAATCAAGTTATTTTTGGATGATTGTGTTCCAAAATTGCTTTATATGCATGTTAACCAATTAAAGGAGCACCAACACTGAAGATGTTAAACTTAAATGCATGTTAATGAATTTTTGAATTGATTTGTGAAATTGTTAACTTAGATTAAGTGCTTGCACTTTCATGTGTTATCCTTGACCGCAAGGTCAAAAGAAATACATACAGACGGAGGTTTCTGCTTAACAGCAACACATTCTTTGCAATTGAAACGATCTCGACTTTCAATTATTTTCTGTTACTAATTCCTCTGAATTTTTTTTTTACAATTGTGTATTTAACAAGGTTAAACATGTTTTAACAAACGCTAAAAAGAGTATATATACTCTATTTAAAATTAAATAAAGGCAAACATGACAAGCGCAATGTATGGTGCGTTAAGCCTGATCCTTCGAAATATTTTCTAATAAAGCTCTCTGGTCCCATACGACTAAAAAATCACCATAACGTGTGAATAACAGACTTAAAGCATTACATGTTTCCTTTTTATTGATTTGTAATAATCTTCATTTGATAATAGTTATTTTACTTCTATTTATTTGTACAGTTTGTTTATGATTTATATTGATGATATTTGACAAGATATACATCCGAAAAAACATTATTTGATTAATTGTTTCAAACAATTATCTTCTGAGAAATGAAGAAAATTAAGGGCCCAAAAGGTGTTCTCTTTCTCTTACACTAAGCCTTAATAAATATCAAATTTTAAATAATTATTGCATGACTTTTTGATATGTTGGTTTAGATTTGAGAAAGGTATATTATTATATACATTTCGGTTTATCATTTTGCACATTGTAATCCACTTTATTTGTATAAATCGTGCAGCTTCACCAAAAGAAAGAATCTGAATGCTTGTTCCGCAATTGTTGGTTGAGAACGAATGCCTCGTCTTTTTGTTACTTAGTATACATACAGTCAACTCGCCAATAGGGGGTCACACCAATAGGGGGTCACTATCGTGGATTTAAAAAAAGTATAATCAAATAAGAAACAAATGTTGCATATTGTTCCCCTTGGATAAATGTACAATTTTACACATTTGTGAAACGATGCTCCAACTGTTGATCTGACAGGGTAGATAATGCTGTTAACAGTGATCCTTTATTGGCGGTAGTGAGTGCTTTTGTGTACATCATATTATTATAGGTCATGTTTATTAATTTTCAATGAAACCTGTTTTAATCTGAAATATGGTTAAATAACATCGTTATAAACTGTTTATTTTATAGTTTGTGTGATCATATGATATTTTTTCATTGTCGTACTTTCATTGGTCATTTTTGCAAAAAAAATCAGAAGAATACTGCAGCAAAATAATAATACAGAAAAATGATATGAAAACATTTATTTTTACATCTTGTCATATATACACAAAAAGCCAAAAAGACAAAATTCTAATTCAAATATTTAATATTTTGGCATGGGATTCTCTATTGGCAAGTTTAGAGTAGATAGACATAGAAGAAAAAAAAACCCGTGCACACCTGCTTTCCAAGCTTTAAAATCGTATTTGAAATCTCGCTTAGAGGGTAACAATACTTGTCTTACAATCCGCCCCATGTTCGGTATTTATTCATGTAACAAAAATACATGTATTCCACAAATATGATCTGAATTCACGTTAAATATTTATGGTTTATACGTATGGTGTCTGTTGTGTTTGGGTAAACAAACGAAGTGTAACGCATATAATTTAAGTAGGTAATTAATTATCATTCAACGATAGAAGCAATCAATGCCTAACAACTAACTAACCAGGATCAGAGGTCAACATGCAGTTATATAGAACTTCGGGGCTGAGCTTTGCTACGCTATGCGTGTCGTAGAGGCATAATTTTTTACAAACAGTAAAAAAGATTGTATATACTCTTTTTAAAATTCAATAAAGACAAACATAACATTTTTCCTTTGAAGTAGGTCTGAAATCTCGCGCTTAGACACGTTGGCCTTATTCGAATTCGCGAACTTTTCTTTTGTCAGCAATTGACAATTGCATCCGACCATTAGTGACTCGTTCGTGTGTTGGAAGAAGAGAAAGACATGCTATCGGTTGTTTCCTTTTTTCACAAGGTTGATCACTTAAACGTTTTCCTCCATATACCTCACCGACTTAAGCTTCTTACGCATAATATTTATATGTCCATTTGCCTTACAGTGGTACAGACTGCATCCTTAAGTCTGCATTTCTCGGAGGGGTGGTTGGTTTTCCCAAAATTGATTCGACATTGCTGTCATATTTGTAAATGTTCCCAATTAGGGTCGTTGCCATTTTATGTTTATATCCAGAATTTCACGCACAATTTCATTAAACGGTTAAAATTCCCTTAATATAATCCACAAAATTTTATCCTCGTCGTCAGTGTATTGTGTTTGGGTAAACAAACGAAGTAAAACGCAGTGATAATTTCAGTGGCTACTTTATTATCATACAACGATAGAAGCAATCAATGCCTTACAACTAATTAACCACGATCAGAGGTAAACATGCAGTTATATGTATGTAAGAGTAGCAAATACCGACGCTCATGTAGAGTAAGTATTAACATTATTGGTAATAAAAACGTGGTTAAATATCGATAGATGTTCCCTTTGATTATGAATAAAAGGAAAGGTAAAATGTGTACAAGTTTCCAGCTCATTATATAATGTGTTATAGGCTGTATTAGTTAATCAGATTATGAAAATTTCAATCTCTACATTTATCAATCACAAAGAGAATCGCGGCCGTTCAACGAGGCCACTTTTTCAAAGTTTTACTTATTCTTAAAAAGTAGCGAAACTTACTTTGCCTATGGAATTATGCATATTCGCTATCTACACACATTAATGTTTAGCGTGAAACGTCCATCCAATATACTCGAAAGATAGAGCTTTTAACTTGATATACATTTTTATAGATGACGAAATATTGAACTTGACGTTACTTGACCCCAAATGCACTTTTAAGACGGGTCTGCATGTATGCTACATACACACTTAATCAGCACACTTCTCCATCCGAAGTCTTGTTATTGAGCGGCTAGCGTTTTTCATTTTCATAAACAGAGAACATGATCCGACTATTCCAATTCAATCGTACAAATAAGCCTCATTTACACAACTTAAACACACGATTTCCACCCTTGCTCAGCATAATCATTATCTATTTTTGACTTTTCACTTTGACCTGGATATTCCCAAATGCGACCGGAATGCGTGCCGACCGTGACGCAATTCAGACATACAGGCATTGTACCACTTTAATAGAAACATATCATAATGTCATTGCCATATATGAAATTTAAGCCGAGTTGTTTGTGTCCTTCTTGTGGATATACGAGGGCTTTACCGAAACTAATAAAGAAATGCTTAAGAAGCAAGAAATCTAACGCTAAGGCTTTTTTTTCGCATTTATAAGTTACACTGTATCTTCTTTATTAAATAGCAAGCGTCAAATGTAATCAGAAACACTGTTTTTTAATTAAAATTGATATTATTGATACATAGATTTCAATACCCGACGTACGTTAAATTATAAACAAATAGATTTTGTTCCACTTTATATTTCGACATAAACGTCTGTTAATATTGTTACGTTATCGTCGGCAATTTCAACATGATGATCAAAAAATATACTGGACAGAAGCAAACACAATCAGTCAGTTAATGTACTTTTTTAATTTAAGAACATTCGCGGAAGTTATTTGTTGCTGCACTGATCTTGGAATGATACGAGTCGAAATTGTAAAACAACTACGTTGAACAGAACAGTTGAAATATGTTTTGTTGGCGTTATTTAACAAGTGGCATGGCAGCAAAAACGATTTTTAAAAATGTACAATTGAGAAAAATTGTATTAAAGTGCGCAATATTTAGTAGACATGATTGCAAATACCACTGGAGGCAAGTGTAGAATAATTCATATAAGCATGCTAAATATTTTTCGTCATGAATTTCTTAGGAACAGTAGTATACAAAATTATTTTTACGCGTAATATTACGGAATATTTTTTGTGTTAATAATAAATGCCTTTACTCTATAAAGAGAAATAATACCATTTATATGCACATTTATCAAAAATGAGTCCTTTGCTTCATCGATTAGGTATGTGAATACCAATATAAAACGCACAATTATATGGAAATAGATATTACACATGTTATAGGTTTAAATTTCAGCGCAGCACACTTTCGAAATATACTTCTATGAACATTAAACTTTAATTAGTATAAATATAATTTTAATTGGCGACACACAAAACTCATTTTATGTTATGCATAATTATGTAATAAATTGCTAAATTCCATCTAAAAATAACACATGTATGAAATCACATATCATTGTGGATTTTCTCAGTCTGAACAAATCATGTCATCCCCTTCAAATCAAAACGTACCATAACCTGGCCTAGAAACAAGTATGGGTACACTTTGACAATATGGACTTGTCTACTCTCAATAATCAGTAATCAGTTAGCAATCTTAGACAATATTGCATCTCTTTTAAAGAAATAAGAACGCTAATTTGTATTATTGAGAAATCAATGTAGCTAAATATTCCGCATGCGAAACGATTTCTGTGGTGTTCATGATGAACGGGTTTCAGAGAGTGTCACTCAACGTTGATACTTTCCGCCGGTTAATTATAAAGTTAAGGGTTATTTATATGAATTCGTCGCGAAATACACGTGTCTGTGCCATCTCTTGGCGCACTTACCTTAAAGTTTATAAGTTAATGGCAAATACTGTTTATATCAACAACAAGAGTTTTTAAAATGACCAATCTACGTTCCTTGTTTAATACATGTCACTGCAGGTAAACGAATCATGCTGTATGATTAACACACATGCATATCTGATTCAGAGATTGTTTTTTGTGGTTGAACGTTTTGTATTTTTTCTAACATGATATTGTTTTTTGGAAACAATTCGCACTATTGAGAAACATAATTTTCAAAAAGCTTTAACATACTATTCTTTTTCGCAAATTATGAAAGTGGTTTTCATAATTCATCTTAAAAAGCTTTTTGAAAATTTAGGGTAAAAACGTGCTAATACACTCTCTAGAGGAAAATTGCATGTTTGTAAATTAAGTTTATGCCAACACTAAATACCCAGGGCAGTGAGTGCTTACAAAGTATGAGTCATTTTGTAACGATGCAATATAAAATTGTCGTGATAGAACACAATAAGTAGCTAATGAATTATGTTTCATACCACAATATGTAATTGTGCTAGTTAAGTACTATTATATTTGCACATATGTTCACATGCTTTTAACTATAAGAAAGATCGAGTGTTAAAGGATTAGTACCTTAAATAAGATCAATATTGATTTTCTAGTAGATATAACCATACTCATTTACATCTTCTTTAACCGACTTCGATATACATGTATCATAACAAGGCAACATTTTGGTTGTTTTTTATTATGCAAACACTATTTAATGAACACTCTATCTGTTGAAAACTACAGCTGTGTTCGATATTGCAGGCTGTTCTTGCAAAAACAAGTTTTAACTTGTCATACCCTAAAACATCCAAAGATGCTGAGATTCCGACCTGGTGATCTAAAAGCCAGACAACAATAAATGGCGAAAGAACTTTCTTCCTCTTTTGCTGATTATTAAATTATTAATATACTGTCATCATATTACTGTTATCTAAACTATAGCTTTATCACCACGGGTAACACATGTCTATCTTTAAGCACATCAACGCAAATTATAAAAAACACAACAACTTACGACGCATATTTTTATCATCTGCCGAACCAACAAACCCTTTCTTTTCACAAAACAACAATAATATCCCATGCTTAACGTAAATACTACACAGGTGACCGACCAGGGCCCACATTACCTTCTTGTTTTTATATATCCGTTCGACAGGAAGTGTTCATGTAAGTCACTATTTGGAGGTAGTTCATATGACCCGGCATACATGTATATATTACGTAATCATTTATGTTGAAACAAAAGAGTCAAATTAAAACACGCGATTTGATTGCAAGACTTAATATATTTTAACAACACAAACTAACAAACACATACAAAAAAGATTTAATACATATTAAGTGCAACTGCTGATGATGTTATTATTAGCACCTCAAACGTGACCAAATCATGTTCATTCCCGCTAAAAATCAAGCGTCGTAGCGATAGTATTTCGTTTTTATACATAAAATGACGGACGAAAATGTATGATACACCGAAAAATATTATTAATGTTATTGCCTGATAGTTTGTAATTTTTCAGGCTTGGTATGATTCAAATAACGGCTCAACAAGCCTCGCCGTTATTTTATTCTAAGTCTCGTCGGATATTTTTTTTTAACTATCAGGCAGTAACCTGTTATTCTCTATGTAACTGGAACACGCTGCATAAAAACATAACACATATTACAATTTAAAAGGAAATCATTCAAATTAAGATGTTTTTGTTGTTGATGGCTATGGTTGATATAAACCGATTATATGAACGTATGTGTGGTTTGGAGAAGTTCGAAAATCAAATGATGAACTTAGATTCAGTCAATACATACGCGACCAGTACACAATAAGAATTACCAATTGGTTTTAGCTATATATATTTGTAGTCACAATTTCGAAAACCTGTAAGATGTTATGCTATATTTCATTTCACGTAATGAGCCATTTAGTTATAATGTTTGAATAATTATACAAAGACGGTTAATGGCAAAGAAACATTACTCAATATATATAACTATTACTTACGCAGCTATATTACATGATTCAATGTTTTTTTTTTGCATTTTATAACAGTTGTTTTTTGTTTTGTTTCAGATATATGTAAGTGAAGTCGAGTACGTAAGTAAATTGAAGAGAGAAAACTATAATAAGACAATTAATGTATTTATATCAATTATGAATTGAGGACAGTGTATTCTTACCTAAATGAAAGTATTAGTTATAGAACACACATTGTTAACAATCGATTACGTATCAAATCATCGTTGTTTATTCGTTTGTATATACATGTAAACAGCGTCACATACTCGACACAAGTTGTCACGATAGTCACGATTGTGCAGTTGTTTAAAGCGATGTCTACTATCTACTGTTATTTTTTCGTATTACTTGTAAGTTATGAGCTTGATATAAATTACGTAAACGTTTTGCTTATTTGTCTCTATTAAAGTTCACATTTTGTATAAGCCATCTTCATTACAAATACAAATTAACCCACACGAACGACAAAAATCATGCCTATACTACATAGTAACATTGTCATTCTTTTTGTCTTTCTTATTGGTCAATTTTTCCCAATGGGGAATTTTTATGTTTGTCAGCCCGAAAGACGAAATAAGTAACGACAAAAATGCCCACGAAAACGAAAAGGGCGCTAATAATTGTTAGATTATGATATTTGTCCACCGTTTTGCCTTAATGTTGGCGTATTTGCGACTTCTTAAAAGCAATCCACTATTTATTGCAGAATTCAGCCACAAAAAAATAGTTGCAAACATACATTCAAGCTCATCTTAACGTGTACCTCGGTCAATAAGTGCGAATTGATTTCAAACAATCGATAATTAACCTTGCTTATTTATATCTCATTTTGGCTTATACAATGTGATTTATAGCGTTCTGTTCCTCTGCATACTGTTCTATAAGTGGTCAGGCTTTAAAATATGATTTAAATGTGTAGTTGGAATACTCTTCTTCTTTAAAACTTCAAGGCTGAATGGTTAAATACGAGTTATGTTACTTCGTATTTTGATCCTCTGCAACAATTATTAAAATCATGTCACGTAGAGTCAAAACTGGCCACGCAGCAAGGGAAACATGACTTATTTAGTTGTAGCAAATCACTTTTACAATTACCCATAAAATAAATTTCCAAGCGCTGGAAAAGTTCGTAAGTGTTATCATTAGTTTTCTAGATCAACGTTTATTTTTCAAATCATCGGTCAAGGATAATAACACTCCTCTGTTTGAATAGATCTTATACAGTTGTAAGGAAACGTGTATTTTATTAAATACACGGTCTAGATGTGAAAATAGTAAATCTGCTCTCTAATTAGTTTTTTTATTCAGGCATTTGGGGTCAAATGAGACAATGCGGGATACAATTATTTACACATGTGTATTGACACAGAGGGGAATAATATTAACGTCTGCTACGAACGTCCTCACTACTTGTTCATTGTGGTTTAATATAGCTCTCTTTTTATTTTTACAATCTAAGTCAATCATAATTGTTCTATTTATAAAATGTTGTTACTGTGATACTTTTCGTCGGCGCGTAAAAATAAGAACTATAAGCATTATTGTAATGAATGAAATGCCATAACGTAGTACGTGTTTTCTCTGCGATATTTAAAATACTACTGGAGGCGGGTAAAATAGAAACATTGTTTGGAACGCATTTGAACAGTATTATGCTTAATAAATATATTACATGTTTTATATGAATGTATTTCTGTACAACCCAAATGGTGGGAGCTGACATTGTTATTAAATAGTAAACAATTACACATAGAACTGAATGTAAATGATATTGTTTTTTTTTGGAACTAAAACATGAGGCACTTATAATCAAGTGATAAACTATATAATTATCCTTATGAAGTCTTACATATTTATTACCAATCAAAAGAGGAAAAGACAAATATTGAGACCTTCACAAATGCTCTAAGAATCAAAACTATCTCAGAAAAGAAATTGCTTTTTTAGACGATATAATAGATCACCATAATAAGAAAACTTTGCAACAACTCATTACAAGAATCTTGCCTATATCCGTTACATCATATGATGTTTCATTTTAATCTTATTATTAATCTCTTTCAACCGTTTTCTTATTTTCGGACATATATCAAATCAGTCAAACATTTCGGGCCTTTTGATTATTTTTTTATCAAACCTACCACTCTCTTATTATTAAACCTAGCGTCTCCACTCTTGTTTTCACTCTTTGCAAAATAACATAGCAGTGTGTCAAAAAATAAATAAATAAATAAATATATATATATTCGACACCTTGTTTCGGAAACACAACAATATCATTTAAGATAAATAATAAATGCATGTATAATTTACAAACAATCGTATTCTATTAATTCAAGGTGTCATTTTTGCAGCACTCATAATTTATATAAAAATTTAAGGAATTCGCAATTTTAAGGTATATAGAATTGAGGGCAAAACTTTAAATGTTTATTGAAGCACTATTGAAAAACTCATGGCATATCAGTACATTTAGTTAACCTTTGTATGCATAGCCATTCCCTAGGTCGGCGTTTTGTTAACAATAGTCAATAAATAACTATGTTACAACAGTATATTACAAGATAAGTATATTATAACAACAAATAATCATTATAATATAATGATTCTTGTATTTAGCACACATTGATGTGTGGTATTTTTTAAAGTTATGTTTAAGTCTGTGATGATTTAAACAGAACGTTACAGTATCGACATTTCCCAACCTCTTTGTTTGCATTAAATTACACTGATACATTCGTAATCCCGTAAATGAGATACACCAGTAGGACAATTAAGTGCATGCTTTCATAGTGCAAGCATTCAATAACCACCAGTTGCATTAAAAACGGAAAACTGTATATAACAAATAAAACAAACGAGATCGGTACAGATAGAGACTAATTTATGATACATGTGGATACTGCATACCGATAGGGCAGGTAACCGATGAGTTGTTTGACAGATTTCAAAGTGTCAAAAGGTGGCATGATTTAAATTGTTTAGAAAAGGTTAATTGTTTCAAATAAGGGTTTACAGTTCGGCAACAAGGGAATTTGTTTTTATAATAAAACAAGCTTCATAATACTCCTGAATAAAGCAATGTGAAAAAAGTATTGCCTTTCATTGATAATCATCAATTGAAATCGTAAAGAATATAAAGTAGTTGTACGTTTTATATCGATACTTTAGCACAAACAAGCAAAGCCGACCTATTGTTTTGACTACGTAACAGTTTCAAAAGCCTGCCTTGAGTTGTGTTATTAAGTTGGCTCTTGGTTCTAGAATCACGCACATGTGTTCATAATAGTTGAATGCTATTTATCCTTGTTATCATCATATTTTCCATTACTCCACATATTCCAATTTGGATTACAACTTGATTAAATGATTTCTACAAGGCATACGAACATTTGTTAACATGTCTCTGGTGAGAAGTCTCAACCATTTCAGATTTAGAATCCCCAATATAGTTAAGATTTGGAATCCCCAATACACTTGTTTGTTTTTTTGAAGTCTGAAATGTCAGACCCGTTATGTAATATCGCATTACCATTAAGTTCAATTGCCTTAATTTTTCTCATGGTTGCCTGCAAATATATTATTACGCAAAAGATATTCTTACAGCGGCACAGCAGCGGACATCCGTGTAATCATATATACTTTTATTGGTATGAGTAACCGCTTATATTATGTTGGAATGTGTTTTGCTGCTGTTGAATTTGAAGGGTATGTGTCTGTTCGTCGTTATGTTGTCCGTCAATCGGCTCGTCTGTATTGGGTAAGCCCTTGTTTATATTGCTGATCTTAGTTTGCAGATCAAGTTTCATCCGTTTACTAATGATTTATCCATTGTGGTTTATAACATAATACAATTAAACTTGCATTAAGCGGTTTTGTAAGAGCATTTGTAAAATAATACAATGTCACACAATCCATAGATTCCAAAGGTGTCATTATAATTTTGGTAAAAAACTTATGTACCTGATTGCCTAACCAACTTATGTACTTAATTGCTTGGCAAAAGCAATATAAAACGATCTTAAAACAGCGTACTTACACAGTGAGGTTTCTTCAAACGGTACCAACTAAACTAAGATGCAGAAAGATCTAAGTGCTTTGTTATTACCAAATTATAAGTGTTGGTTATATGATAGCTATTGTAGTTATAAGCAACGATTTGTAGTTCCTATGCGCAGGAATAAAACCATGAAGTTGAGAACAAAACACAGTTGGCTTATATCCAAATAACCAACACTTATCCAAACAAATGTTTGATTTTACTATACGTTTATAGTTATTTGGTTCTATATCATTACACTTATTTAAATTTATACTAATTCTGCTCCTGTTTCAAAAACAACGCGCGTTTCTGTGTCGTCTACACCTGAAAACAATTTAAAATGACGTCGCTTTTATTAATAAATACTTAGTGAATTATTAGTGTGGGTTCTTCCTTCTTGCTTAATGCGATTAAAAGCAAAAATGCTCGCCGATATGTACGGTAGTCTTACATAGCGAGCTGTTCACGTGCACTGCTGGCGTAAAGTCCCCTAATTGAATTTACTTAAATTTAACTCACTTCCCAATATAAAGATTGACAGTGTGCAATCACCAGCGTATTCGATTTAGAATAGTACACCAAAATGCATAACAAACGAGATAATGTGACGAAAACGATGCCCATCTCCATTTTCAACTGGCGATGAAACATTTCCGTGAACAATGTTGTGACGCTAATAAAGTGATCAGTCAATTGAGGACTGCTGTTCGTATTTAACAGCTGCCCACGTTAACATATTTTGGTATCAAATGAAACTTCCACACAGTGTTCCAATTAAAGATGTTTTATTTTAATTTTTTTGTTTTACTTTAATAAATTTCCGGAAGCTAATTGTGACATGCTCTTAAATGCAGAACTAATCGAACTATTTAACTTCGGCATGGGCCTCAAGCCAGTCTGCACAACATCTCCGAAAAGTATTTGCAATTAACGTCTTCGACATCATAAAGTGCATAAGTATAAACTCCAAACAAGGTTATTAAGTATCATAGAAAACAAGTCCCATGAAGCATTTATGTTTTTGTGAAGACCGATTTTCATATGCGGAGTGGGATATACATCGTAAGTGTTAATCAACAAAGATACATCAACCTTATAAATACATTTTGTAATGAAACTGGTTGGCAACTTAACACCAAAAAATCAAAAGTCATGGTGAACATAAACTGTCGCCCTTTTCGTCAATATGAACAAGAAAGTTTTACGTTACCAGATATAGTTTTCTTCATCTTATATGGATAAATATATTTTACGTCTACACTTTGTAGGACATAGACGCAGACAAAACATGCCAAACTCGCCTCGCAAGTTAATCTTACGGAGCTGAAATAAGAGAATAACGGAACACTAAGATAAAATGCAACATACAAATTTCTGCCGACGTAATGTTTGAGTAAAACTGTATCCCATAACTAAATGTCATCGTATTGAACTGGTAAGAATTAAAATGACAAGTGTTATTATTGCGGTACCCTTGCTGATGGAGAGTAGTTACGCACGTTCTTATTGTATCATATACATTAAAAACTAATAATTTTTATTTTGAAAGAAATCGTTTCTCATATCTAACCTAAAACGTAAACATACAGTAATGAAATGTCAGACTATATTGTCGTTACAAAGCTACGACAAAGAAAAGACGCCACTCCTAAAATATATAAATATATACTACTATTATTGTGTAAATTATATTGCGCATTTAATTTGAGAACGAACACAATTTTTTCCTCGAGATGATTGGTAGAACTTTAAATATATACCATTTCATTATTCGAACTTATGAGTGCTAGTACAAAATGAACGTATCAAAGTTTAGTGACATAGCTTTTGCCGTGAAAACACTGCATATAATGAGCCCTTTAATTCGAAATACGATGAAACGGCAGTCTCTGTAAATGTCTTTCACCCTACGAGCCAAGCCAGTAAAAGAGGGAGATCAAGAATACTGGCCTTCTTATAGGTAAACATAGCGAGCGTCAAACCTTTCTGTTTGACTGGACGGTTATTAACAATGTTGGGAAAGTATTAATTTTGAATTTACCAGACCCTGTAGACAGTATTTGTTTTGGAACGAGTATACAGCAATGATTTAAAACTGTAGACTTAACCCGCTTAAGTAATCGATTTAATAATGCAACTTGTCTAATATAAATAAATAAAATTATTGTATGTATACTGAGTATGTACTCAAATTAATATTACTTACATAATTTGGAATGTTTATATGAGCTTATCTTAAATCACATTCTGTGTTAAAGGGGATAACAGTTTGCCGTACAGCCCTGAAGGTAAGTTCCCTAGGTGACTGGGAAATAACAATAATAAAAATCTCAAAATTCGTAACAATTGCTGTAGTGTAAAACTGAAAGGGAATAATATAATTTAGAGGTTGACTTTCTATAATACATGTCGGTCCGTTATGACTGACGATTATCCTGAAAAAGTGAGAAGGCATAGCCATATTTGTCAAATATTTAGCAAAAAAACAGAAATGATTTACCGCTGTTAAGTTTCCATTTGATGTATTGAATACATCGACGTGTCTAGATAGTTCACAAATGTCAAACTTCATTAAGTACAATCAATGAGTTGTATCATTAATTGACGTTGATAGACGCACGTATCAGATTTATGAAAGAAAGTTTTTTATTTTATAGCAATGTTGCTTAATATGGCATATGTTTGTTGTGCGTCAGTTATAATATAAAAAACGTAGTTCACCATCTGCTTTGAGCCATAAAACAGTAAGATTATGTATTTCAATATACCATTGTGGTGTTAACAAGAACAACTTATTTGAAGTATTTAAACTGTTCACCTATAATAATATGTCATATTTTCCAAAAAGAAGATGATGCTGACTGCAGTCAGAATTTTGAGTACGACGCTTTTGTGTGTCACAATCAAGACGACCGCGAGGACACGCGGTTCGTACAAGACCTGATTGAGGAGCTAGAAGTTAGGAGAGGACTTCGACTCTATGTCCCTGGTCGCGATGATCCAACGGGTGCATACGAATACATCACCATTGCTGGCGAAATTGAGAGAAGGTGGGGACACATAACGGAGAGTTGTTCTTTCAGTTGTATTCATTGTTAAGATACACACATTCATATGAGTCAGAATAACGCCATTCAAATGCTGCACATCAGTACGAGATTAAGTTGTATTTATTGTATTGCATTGTTGTATTTATTCAAGCCGATATATTCACGCTGTTTTACAAATTGACAGTTTTATGTATGTTTTCGTGATTATAGAATATGTAAGACATATCGAAAATAAAACATCATTTGAAAAAAAAACTGTATTAAATCATGATTACTAAATCTAACACAATTTCAAATACGTAAACTATTTCCTCACACATTTGAGCATTGTTATTATCAATGACACGGTCCATGCCGTCATCGCTTAAAAACCCGGTTCTAATATGATACGCATTGAAATATGAGGTCGACTGAAATATTTTTGTCGAAAGATGCAACATTTTTAATGAATTTTCTGCGTTTTTTTAATAAACAAAAATGAAGTAATAAACCGTTAAAAATTGTATGTATAAGCCATATATTGTAATCGAATCATTCAATAGAGTAACATATCATTTATCATGAACTAGTGAACACTTAAATTTAGGGCGAAAAGTAAAGTATTAATCGAAAAGAAAAACACACTTTAATACAGATACGTGTCGCCGTTTGGAGGTTTTCAGTAATGCACTGGAATCTTAGACTTCTCGAAAACAAAATGCGAATGCTCTAACGGGTAAGTTAATGTGGCTTCTTATACAAAACGTCAACGGACAAACGTTTTAAGTCGGTTCGAAACGTTCCCTCAAGCAAGTTAAGTTCGTTCTCGAATTCAAGTCACATTTTAAAGTCTATCACGACAAGGTCACAGTCTTTTGGGACATGCAAGTGCCAAAGTCCCACGTTTGCTGCTATACAGAAGAGGGCTAGACATTGTGCAGCGAGTCTGAGACTCAAACCATGGAAATCTCGCTATCGGGAAGAGTGGTCCTTTGATTAAGCTGCCGTGCCGCACACAAAATCTTCCTTTTTTGCCCTTACATAAATATACCGTTTAAAAAACCCTTGCATAAAACGATTTGTCAAATCATGGTCCTCGCGTTATCAGAACGAGTGGTCTCCAAACAAACTCTTATCGTATACATTGCATCGTATTCATTTCTCGTAAATGATGACGAGTCCAGGTAATTATTGTTGCAGATGTATTTGAAACATAGCTTGTCTGATATTATCAGAAGACATCTTTTATAAAAACAATCAGCTGAAAATAAATTAAATATTAATAAAAAGGGTATATTATCAAGGTCAATTTATTCGGAAATAAAACAAGACAGCAAAAAAGAGCTACCTGAGGCTCGAAAGAACTTAACCGTTCCGAACAGTTTCACAACCTTTTACAATTTCCGCAATCGAGGTAAAGGCTACCCATTCCCTTGCGACTAGAGATTTCAATATAACTGAAACTTTCTTGAAATCGGATGATACTTCATGAGAACGAATGAAATTAAAAGATTAAGATTTATCCAATAGAATATTTGAAAATGATCACACAGGTTAATAAAAGAATACTGGCCCATGTTGCAGCTATGTGTTTAAACGAACAGAAATCATTTTATAACAAGACTACTATTTAAATGTTTCAGAAGAGATGCGTAGTATGAAACTCAAATTAATTATTTCAAAATTTACTTTGGTAATAAATCTGGAGCAAGTTATCAATTGGACGTTTTTAAAGTTGCTGACAAAAGTATTATGTATGTTTTCAATGTCATATGTATACAAAATATTGCATAATTAATGTCCAACAATATTTGCAGTTACATATCCTTTTCTTGAATTGTGATGCGACTGATCACGCCCTGTTTTAAACTTCTGACCCATGCATTGATATGTATATTTTTGAAATATGGATAAATATTCTTATATTGCGAAAACATGAGAAACAAAATTGGAACGTAAATCACAATAATTATGCAAATCTGCAAAAACAAATTATGTTGTGTTTTTCTCGTTTTTCGTTTTCAGTTGCCGAAGAGTGATTGTAGTGCTATCAAGGACGTTTCTTCAAAGCAGATTTTTCGTCTTCATAGAACGGTTTGCACAAGGATTTTCAACAGGTTTAAATATTGCTAGATGTTTTGTGATATTGATAGATAAGAATGAATTGTCAATTTTATGTGCTGTGTTTTCGCGTTCCATAACCAAATAGGTATTGTTTTTAAAAAAATGGATGCATGTGATTATCACACTTTATCAAATGCTTAATGTTTTCAAGATAACATTAAACCTATAGTAGTGGGGGACATATTGTTTTTGCCCTGCCTGATGGTTTGTTGGTTTGCTGCTTTGTTTGTTGGTTTGCGTCAAACTTTAACATTTGCCATAACGTTTGCAATATTGAAGATAGCAACTTCATATTTGGCATGCATGTGTATCTCATCGAGCTGCACATTTGGAGTGGTAAAAGGTCAAGGTCAAGTTCATCCTTCAAGGTCAATGGTCATATATATGGGGGATTTTTCACCAACACATCTTGTTTATTTTAATTTTTCCAAATACAATTTTTCAGACGTCGAAAGACGTGCACGAATGATTACAGTCATCAGTGAGAAAGGCGCCGTCGTGCCTAGTACACTTAATGACGGTTATATTATCGACTGTAACGACGTCATCAATTGGGTCCTCTTAACATTATTTATCAAAGAAATGATATCACAAAAAACTTACAGAAAATTTCAAAGAAATAGAAACAGACAAGCTCTGCTTGTGCCGTACCCAGAAGGCGCAAATGAAAACACAGCTCTTAAAGAGGTAACGCCTGCTCAAAATAGTCAGTCTCATGCGGACCCCATGGCATCATCCGCTCCAATATCATCAGAAAATACTGGGACTCAATGGCAAGCCGACGTAAATGAAAATGCAGCTCCCCAAGAGGTAACACCTACTCAGAATGTTCAGACTCCTGTAGCACCAGCGATCCGGACTGACTTACAACTACTTCAAAAAGAAAAGGATAAACAATAATCATTCCAGAAAGGCGACGAAATAAATAAACCTTCACACATCACGCATAGCGAAACAACACTGCTGAACAAAGGCGAAACTCTCTTGTCAGATGAAAACATCGTTTCTATGAGTCATGTACACTTAGAATACCAGAGCCAACAGACAGCTGTGATACAAAGACACAAAAATACCCGTAATACACTTCTACCGCAAAATCCGATATACAGGAAGCCAGACGAATAAACTACCGACCGGACACTCCAACAGCTTGCAGGCCAGACATCAAGAATGACTCTTTCGCAGCAGCTGATATCTGAGCCATCAACAGTAGATCAGCAAACCGAAACCTCGGATTCAACACGCGTCAAACCTAAAGAACATAACGAGAAAACAATTAAGACATATCACAGTAAAGTGTCCTTGAACAGTAGAACGAATCACGAACTGAAGAATCGATTACTTGTGTGGACCATATACGTAAAACATGTCCCTACTAATTAAACAAATATAAAGTGCCAGTTTAAACAACCGAAATTAAACATTTTTAAAATGGGACCATGTTTAATCATTTTTATATGCCTTGAACAGTAAATAACTGTCATGTGAGTGCCACGATTTAAATAAAAAAATGGCGACTTTATAATTTACTTGACATGTTATATTGTTTTATGTACATACTTTATTACACCTGCAAAAATTACATCAACCTTTTTAATAAGGCTATTGTTACACACTTTATATGAGACAAACTCATTATGATCATAAGCAGATACATATCTTTTAAAGGGTGTAATTGTTCATGTGTTTGTATATATATTCTTTACAATTTTGTAATATTTGTTGCTTCAAAATAATATTGTGTTGTTTTAACTGTTGCACATTTATTTTTGCATTTTGTAAAGTATTGCCAGTGAGTTTGGTTTCTTTGCTATACTTAAAATTTTGCAGTGACATATATTTGTAAATCGTGTTTAAAGTAAACAACTGTTTACTATCTAAAATATTTGGCTGATATAGAAGTCAACTTTTTTTTATTCAATATAAAATCTATTATGTAAACATGTGCATAAGCTATAATAGCAAGGAGCTATAACAATGTCAAACATATTTTACAAGATACGCTAGAATTTATATATTTTTTAACTTTGTGTTTTTCTTTAGATTAAAATGGTATTGGTTTGTGGGTTTTTTGCTTTTTTTGTTTGTGATAGATGTTGTTTCTGTTTTTTAAATATATAAAATAATTAAACAAACTATAGATGCGTTGCATTAAGTGAGGTCAATAAACAAATGGACTAGATTATGAAAGTTTCATGTGTTTCCCTTTTTGTTCAACAATATGAAGTGTATCCTCGTTTAGGGCTATTTCTTTTTCAATATGGATCTTTAGTTGAATAATTTATAAAACAGTTGAAAGTAGGTGTTTTTTTCATGCTGAAAATGAAATATTTCATTAATATAATAATGTAGTCACAGTGTTATTAATTTCTGGTATTTTAAAAGTATTTACACCGAAAACTGATATTTAAGAGAGACAATTTTACTTGTAATTGTTGTTTCTCTAGAACTGTTGTCAATTGGTTCCATACAGTTTGAATATGTTTACACACCCAGAAAAGGTGTTCTATTGTTTCAATATGTTTGCCGCATATATCACATACAATTTGCGTTGGATAGGTTGCATTCAAAATTTATTTGTAGCTATGATTCTGTACACATATTTATATTGAACAATTTTCAGTGTGCTATTTATAGTTGTTTTATATGGCATGATACATATTTGTATCCAATTAAATTTTTGTTCTCGAAGAAGGATTTGCCATTTATTTAGATTTTGGGAGTTTTCTACAGGTTTTTTAATTTGTAGTTTGCAAAATATTTTGTTCGTTCTGTTTTGTTTTGAAAGTATGTTTTCTACGAATGATGTTTGAGTACATGGTGTGTTATTTGTATTGGTTATATATTTAATATGTATGGGTATGCTTTTAGAACATAGAAGTAAACTTACTAATTTTACGTCGGTAAAATGAAATTCATCAAAACGCAATTTTTTAATATGCATACATGTACTGCGTTTAATTGGTGATGTGTGATGTAACTGATATTAAAATGCTTTAATACAGATGAAAAATAACCTATTTGTTTTACGGATGAACTTGTATTACTGGTTATAGTAAGTTTTAACGCAAGTACAAAATAAGCAGTTGTAACAAATAAGTACATGCTGCGTTATTGAACACATAATAAAAATCAAATCAGTTATGTTTTGTTCTAGTATTTTTGCTCAAATAGTAATTGCGTATTATTCGTAGATATTTTCAAAAATGTATTTGGAAAATATTATTTTTACCTGAACGCATGTGTGTATTGTTTTTATAATCACTTCATTAGAACTTCCTTTATTGACTTGTGAGTTGTATACATGTTGTTGATATTGCTTTTGGTTTCCCGTTTGAAAACGTTTTTGTGAGAAAATGCATGTTTGTATTGCGATTACTAAAATTATTTTTCACAGGCGTCGTTTGGTTTCTTTAATTATCATAATCATGCACTGAATAGAAGCCAGGTATGAATATAATTTCCAATATAAAAGTACACCTTGCGTTTCTGTTCATTGTCATATCTAATGTTTTCTCATTGTGATATGTATCTTGTCGTCCATTCTGCTTTCCGTCTGTCCGATCTTAGATAGTATGTATCTGCTAAGTATTGTCTACATTGTTCGAGTATTCTATGTGTTATAATTTATTTCTGGCCTTACAGAAGGCAGTTTGTTTGTTAACGTTATCAGTCAAGCCCATCTTGGACACGCAATACAAATTTGTTGAAGATATTGTACCACTAACATAAGTTGATTTGATGTTTCGACTCAGAATGTATAGTCACGCCCTCTTACAAGGATTTATTGTGGATCAGGAAAACGCATAGGTTTGAGACAAATTGTGAATTCAGTTTGTTGATTGTGTATGTAACGTCAAATTGTATACGATTCTACACAAGTAGTTTCATAGGGAGATATAATGTTTCTTTGGATTAAACTATGTCTTTTGGAAACTTCAAATGTTTACAGTCCTAGAGAATATATTGAAAACGGGGCCGAAAATCGGCCCAAAGTTGTACAGCTATAAACTTAACATAATTTATCCACATACCAATTTTACTGTTTATTTTAATTTCAATTTAACAGCTGCGCGTTGATTTTGTTTTTTGATATATAACTTACTTAATGAGAAGTATGGCAAGTGTTTGTCAGAGCATTTAACTTAAATTATGTAGATAATTGAATGTTTTAATATTGAACAGCAATATAAAGAAGTGAAACTCCAGCTGCTGGAGCAGTATTGAATTCTCATTGAAAACAATTAGCTGGTCCTTTATTTAAGGCAAGTGACCGATTGCCAAAACAGTACAAAACAGTACAATACAGCACAATACAAACCATCATAAACACAAAATATAAATAAAGCTGGGGTCACCGCCTTGGAACGGTCAATGCAAAGCATTGGGGGTTTAAACCGGTTATAGAGCGCTCAACCTCACACTTGGCCCAGCAATATTCATAATACATTTAAGTGTAAATAATATTTAACGTCATAGCATTGTAACTTAAATAAAACAATAATAAAAGGGAATTAAAACGCATTCAATTTAATTACAATTTAATTACTCAATGGTATTGAAGATACCAGAGCAACAGAGTTACAACTTTTTGACGAACGATAAAATGAAACTACAAACAAGTGTCAACTACATTCCTTCTTTATAGAAAAAGATTTAAGAATAAAGCGTCATTAAGTTAATATTTCAGATAATCATCGCGCAAAAACAGGAAGAAGCAGCAATAATGGGTGTAAAAATTCCATATTAAATTGCTTGGTTGTTTATGTGACTGCTAAAAATTAAATTAATAATAATTAAATCAAAAAAGAAACGCCTATCAGAGAGAAAATATAAATAAAATTGAACGTTATAAACCCAATGACCTATGCATGTAGCTTACAACTGGAAAGTTGATCGTATGACGTCAAAAAATCCATGTACCAAGGAAAAGAGAAAGAGTTATGACGTAATTGACAAGCGAATACACAATGACGTGAACAAAATCCAGGGGCAGTACTGTAAAGTAATAATAAAACTATTAATGGGAGGCTACTGCAAAATTGTACTAAAGACTTAGATCATGTTAATAATTAAATGGTTTAATACTAGACAGCACTGGTGTATTACGCATTTTATTTTACACTTAACTTCAATACCAGTCACTATAAATGAATTTATATAGTATGGCTTAATGTATATATAAAATCTGTAGTATGCACAAATAGTATATATTGAAACAAAGAATTTATTTTGAAAGAAAAAAATGCATATACTAAAACTGCACATTCATAAAACTATATTGTGTAGAATTTATATATTTATCATTATTTAAATGTTCGTTCTTATGGTGTCTTTTCTCTCAGTTTGTTTTATGTTGTAAATGTATTCTTGATAATAAAATCTCTTTATGTTAAGTACAAAAGCATCCTCGCATCACTTAATTAAAATGATTTTGCTGCTTGAAATTCTATCTGCATTTCATATTTTGTCAAATATGTGTCTTTATGTTTTTATTTAAATGCCTTAAGAAGAAATTTAATATTACCTTATGCAAACACTCAGATGATAGATATTTTAAATACATGCATTATCAGGTATATAATTAATCTTGTTTGTCTTTTTGTTTACGTATTTCGCGAAGTTTAAAATCCTGATTCAAAGATTGTGGTATGGTGATCGGGCGGGCGTGTTCGAGATTTTTTTTGTTTTTGAATTACAAATTTTACTGACGTTTGATCTGTCGGTAGCTAACATGAAAGGAAAGTTTGTTATTGATTTAGGGCCAGTTGGATACATGTTATATTTTATTAATATGCAAAAACAGCAAATGTTTGCTTTCTGATCCATATCTTAAGATTGCATTGACAAATGAAGCTTTGTTATAATTGTATGCGGATGTGCTTCGGATAAATGTCAAGGTCAATGTTATACAAAATATAATAATGGAATACTCCCTATAGCTTCAGTTTGGATAGAGGTATTTCATTCATTTCGGTAGGTAGTGTACATGCCGACAAAGTTTTGAATTTTATGTTGGGCTATACAGGTGAAGAGCAAGTTATCTGTACACAAAACAAGAAACAAATAGTCAGCGAATAAATAAGTTTGGAAGAAGGTCTTGCATTAACATTTTGTGTAAAGGTTGCTTTAATGCATTCTTAGCTTGGGATTGAATTTTGGGGACAGTTGGATCAAAGTAATGGTCATAGTTAGCTAAAATAACAATAAAAGTGTTATTCGCATACAACATTAGTTCGGACAAACCTGTTAAAATATCAAATATCATGTATTTGCTTATTTGTATTGATTGATGTATTAATGGCATGTTCGTCAATAAAGCACATTGACGACTGTCATTTACATCATACACTAAGAAGCGTGTCTGTATTTGAATACTGTGATTTACGACTGCCATTTATATCATACACTAAGACGCTTGTCTGTATTTGAATAGTTCAACAACAACTTTGATTGTTCATAGATAATATGTTAACAAGTGTATCTTTTTCATTTAATGTGTACGTGTAACCTAACCAATCTGTGAATGCAATAACACTTTAGTTATTGATGACTGATGATTTTCCATTTTCTTAGGCTACTGATAAAATATTAACTAATTTTGCTAAATTGTCCATGAATCCATGGGCGAGCTATTTTAATGCGCTTTAAGGTGGTGACTTTCTGATGCTTGGAAATTATATATTTAGTGTGGCTGTCTTATCGGATACGAATAAACTAATATTTCTATTTAGGCTAGAAGCACGTTTGCTGAATACCTGATCGGCTGTGTACTCTTTCGCTTTTGAAAACTGCCATAATTGAAATTGAAATAAAATTATGTTATAACAATTTTATGGTTCTTAATGTTTTATTATTTTGTTATTTTTTTTTATAAAACTTTTACTTCGTTTGGAAACAAGTTTGAAAATATTAAAATCGATCAAACGCTGCACAATAATATTGAAATTAATCAGTAGTAAAATGTTGTTTTTAACAACCCATATTTTAGCAAAGTCTGGACATTTTTACATTTCTTCAACTCGCTAAATAATCACAAGTGCATACGAAAACTCACCTAATATTCTCTATATATGAACGCTTTATACGCCATCTTTATTCAATTCAACATTTATATTGCATTTCGTGCTATTCAGAAAGCACGTTCACGTTCAATGGTTTATTGTTATTTGATTCAATATTTGTCACAAATATGATGCTCGTACATGTATTTATGCTGAATCGACTTCAAAGTATAAGCATTCGTTATATCTGTACTAAATGAAATACTTTTTTTCGTTTACTCTACAGTATAAGAGTAAATCGATGATCAAGCTGGTGCATAGAGGACTTGGAGCAGTAAAACTTCTTGCATAGATGCAAGCTAAAAGATTAGTACTACATCGGAACATAAACAATCATCTAAATCAAAATCAGTTTTATCCACACCAACAATTTTTTTATGATTATGACTTCACGTTCAAAGAGATTGGCATATACCTGTGCCTTTTTGTGATTTATATTGAAAAACGTAACATTAGTTCAAGATGCGATATCACGTGGTAAACTAATTAAAATGGTTATACGATAATATGGCTAATCAATGAATTGAAAGATTTTTTTCCAGTTATAAACCCTTAGTTATTCTAGTGTGTCAGTGTGTTTTCTATATAATCGATTTTTTTAGGTAATTTGCTGTAGACGAATAGAGCTCTGTTTCGAATAGGTAAGTTACAATGGTTGATTGGAGGACAGCACTTATTATTTTAAATTATGGTCTAAGGACTTAATTTTGGTTGCTTGTTTCATGGTAAAAATCGCGAAAGAAAATCATTGTTCATTTTATATCATAGAAAAGAACATGATGTAATGAATATGTATATATTAATGATAGTTTTTATGATTATGAAATACAAGTTTCACACGTGAATAATGATCGTGACAGAATAATACATTTGCTGACACAATCATGCCATTTAAGGTTTTACTTATAAGCAATATAAACTGTCAAATGGTTATATAGTGATGTTTTGCTTCTAAAGCCTTTTGAATGTCTGTACGGATGTTTGTATAGCGGGTGGATGAGTAGATTGATGGTATAATTTAAATAATTGTACATACTTACATGTAACTAGTATTTTTAACCAACGATGATCTTAAAACGGTATGTTCCGGTTGAGATCTAACATATAACGTGTATCGCAAAATGGCGAAACTATTGTCGTAATAAACGAAATAAGTCATCGAGATATGAATAATCTATTGGATCGATTATATTCTATTGGATAATTTATTTGGAATGGGTGACGGTTCAGGCATACTAACGAGCATAGGAGGTACATGTTGTTGCACATGTAATCAGGGTCATCGTTTAAACTGTAACATAAAATAAAGATAATAAGATCATAAATGTATACATTCGTTTTTTTGCGGTTAATTACATAAGGTTGCCAGAAGTTCGAAAGACGCCAATCTTAGACCAGCATGAACTGTACTGTTTTGTGCAGGTTGTATCAAAACTCTTTTACCGTAAGAATTTAAGAACAAAAGCAAGACACGTATTTATTGAGACCGGTATTGAACGTAGAAAAATCATCTAAGAAAGATGTTTTGTTATTGAACTCAGCATGAGTTTTCACTAGTGAACATCGTAAACATGTTTAGAAAATTACCACACCCCCTCCCCATCATTGTCAGCCATGTTTTGTCACAGATTTGAAAGAATTTTGATACAGATTAGTATACACTGAATGCGACACAAAAGCTTTTTCGTAAATGTTAACCAAATATTATCGTATATCAATTTCAATGCTAGGCACTTTGTAATATTGGCACACATATGTCTATACATGTAATATTATTGTCTGGACAGATGCGAAGAAAAAAGCAAGGGCGGGAGACGCTCTTAAGTCTTGGCCGGCAAGTCTTCTATGGAAGTCGGAAAAAACCCACTGCTGAAGACGGATGCACTAGGCCGAAGTGCGCATTGCGACGGTGTGATGTTTTTACCTCCAATGATGGACAACACTGGATATTTGCGTGTTGGTGCACTGCCTGTGGAGTCTCCAGTAGAGTGCAGGACCTCATATCTCGAAGGTGTCAAACCCAAGCTTTATAACGATGATTTTATTTTCAAATTTGTTGATTGAGCCTGTACGTTTTGAAATACAGGTATGTTAAACAAAGTATTTAGGAAATACTGCAATGATTTGTTTCAACTTAAAATTGTGTGATCAATAAGAAAAGAGAACGTTTACAGATGTGAGCGCTTTCGTTAATGCATGTTTGTTTAAATTGAATGTATGAAGAGAATGCTAACCTCATAGACTCTGTTAATTGAACGTTCATTCGACCTATCATGATCAATAACAACTTTTCAACGATTGGATATAGGTACCTTAAGATCTAAAAATATATTTTAAACGTAATTATAGGGCTTATCAGCTCCTTTTAAATACAGAAATAAACTTGCGAACAATTTGTTAAATATAAATTTGTTTAATATCAGTCATTACTGATACATTATTTGCTCTTTATACTAAACACTTGTCCGGCAAAGTTGCTTTAACTTTTTATACCAACTACTTAAGTGAGCTTTGTTGGCGTGTTGTGTTTACAACTTATCGTGCGAGGTAGAAGTCGCAAATGTTTAACTTTAATCATCTTAATGCAATACAATGGTACACTTTATATGTGCCTATTTCGTATTATATAAAATCTGATTGAACATAACGTTAAGTCATTCATAAAAGTAAAATCTAACGAAGCTAACACCCACATTTCTAGATAAACACATCACAATTTTGGTACATGTTCATTTTTAATGTTTACATTTTGACGCGCATTTTAATCGTGCAGCTCATTCTAAACATGTATCTATCCTTGCAATAATAGATATATGTCCCTTTTTGACGATGCTGCGAAGCATCGTCTAAGTTATCATATCATGAAAAAATTCTTCACATTGGCAACCTATGTAAAAGACAGAGCCAGTCTTTTTACCTCGCTGATTATCATTGATAAAGGTATAGGAAGCTCAGCTATAAATAGGACAGCTTATTCTGGGAAAAGATTCAATAATAGTTTGAAAACGTTAATTTTAAATCAGTTATATTCAATCCATTATATGTTTACAGATAAATGAAACAACTATGCATTTTTTGTATTGTATTTGACATTTGTCTTGATTCAGTAAATAAATTGCAAATTAAAACGTGTATAATTAACTTTCAACGCGATTATGAGTGTAAAGAAAACGAATCATTTCGAACTTGCCATTTGTAAACGTTGTAGCGACTATGGTATATAAACAGCATAATAGCAATAGCATATCTGTAATACTCGCTCTTCTGCGTGCTTTCTCATTTTGCATATTTAATAAACTTTTCAAGCATAAATTACAGAGCCACATCAGTGCACATGCTTTGTTTGACAATTCATTCGTTTGTTGGATATTGTTTGCTGTTTTAAACACATATTAGGTCATATCGCGGAGATTTAGTTAACCTTACCATGTGTTTATGGGCGAACTCACGTATTCAAGTGCTCTTACGACTATGTGGTCATACACACTTTCGATCGGGAATCATCATGAAATTAGTGCCGTACTAAACGAACAAACATGCCTAAGCTTATTGAATAAGAGAAAATAAAATAATCAAAAGAGAAAAATTATACGTTCATGCACATGGAGTTAAGAAATCACGTCCGTACACAAAGCATCATTAACTTAGGAAAGAAAACAACGAAATATAAAGTTTGGTATGATATACATGTGAAATTAAAGAGCATGGTGTAATTAAAGAGCATGTCCAGTTTTGAATTTATATGCTAAAACGTAATGTTATTACCCACAAACGTTTTACTGTAACAGACAGTTTATTGAGATAAGTGGTACAGAAAATACACGTCGAATACCTTGTAAAAGATATTTCTTGTTATATTTGATCGAGAATGTAACCCGCCTCCCAGTTTCGCTGAAAGGATCAAGTTCCCCACGGGTACTACTTCCCCGTTCCCCCAAATTTTTTTCGTACCCTACACTTTTCGTACATTTTTACGTTCTTAATTTTTTTTAAAGATAAATGTTGTACCCAAAATTGTCGTACCCATTTTTTTCCTACCCAAAATTTTCGTACCCACATACACAAGTGTGGTGATGTAGATAAACTTAAATAGATGCTTTTATATCAATCCTCTTCAAAAGCATCGTCACACCAGTACTGTAAGTACTGTGATTGCAATTCGACTGAATAACGATATTGTTATTGATTACTATTTTATTATTTAATCAAACAATATTTTGTAATACTTCGTTACTCCTAAAATAAAGCGCGTGACATGATTGAGGTATAATCACTTCATTTATAGCATTAATACTGAAAGAAAGGAGGGCATCGAATTTGTGTGTTATAAGAAGAATGTTTTTCTAAGACATTTTTTGAAGACATTATATTTGGTATTCATAAACATTTTTTTAAATATTTTTATTTTATTTTGCTTTAACAAGACATTCAGAAAAAAAGAAATGAAAAAAACACAACAAATATTCACGATCATTCATGGAAATAGCCGATGTAACCGGAAATGGTATTTCGCTGCGCAGATCGAGCGCGCAAATCGAGCGCGAAAAGTTCTACGTGAGACAAAATACACAATCTGTACACCGTTCTTTATCAGGGAGAGTAGATTTCCTTTTGTATACACATTACAAAGAAAGTATGAGTGTTTTCCGGATCTGCTAATTATGTAATAAAAAGCTATTTTAGGCTATTGAAAGTAATTTATTTGACGCCAACAATTACCTTTTTGCGGCCATGTTGTTGTTGTTGTTGTTGTTGTATATCTTCACCGCCTATGTAGACGAACCTCTATCAGATCTGTAGTGTTGAACAAAAGGTTATTGTTCTTACCACCAGTATCGTGTGGTCCTTCAACGCCTATGTACACTGTAGTATATACACAAATATTGTCTTTTCTTACAATCTCTGAGCTTCTGCACTCAACCGCTAGGGTCAATCCGTATAAATTCGGACAAAGGGTGAAATTCGGACTTTTCATCCTAAATGCATTTTATGTCACACAAAATCTAGCCCCAGGCCTTCAGCGCATACAGCGCTTTGATTCATATAAAGTAAACGCTAAATATTTATGGTTAAATTGTAATTCAAGTTGATTTTAAAGTTGCATATCGTAGGCTTATACTGTATAATATAAAAAATAAGATTATATTTTAAGTATTCAGTCGAGCTAACTGTTTGCTAAATACATTAAAAAGTGAACATCGCGTTGTTTAGAGATCAATAAAATTAATTGTATTATTATTATGAAAAATTGTCCCCGGGATACTTTAAGCAGACGCGTTAATCTTAATCGTAAAGTCGTTGATTGAGTTGCACATGAAGTACCTGTCGATAACTGTCCTGTAGTTTAATACACTTCTCATTAAAGTATGCGATTAATGATTGCCTGAGTTTGAAGTCCACTCAAGGCATAATCGAAAAAAAAGTAGCTGACACTTCGAACATATTTTCTAAAGATTGTATCAATATAACATTGATAGTAGATATATTCAAAACAGGGAATGTGAATTGTTTTCATAAATGTATACGTTAGGGAAAGTACCATTGATGTGGCTCTTTACAAGCAACAGCAATGCTGCTATAATTTGGACCAACATGCATTTGTAACCAATCTAATGAGGCAAACAGGAATTTTTATAGGGAGATATTACAAGCATGAACACACATTTATACAAATTTTTTGTCAGTGAAATGCAAAAAACTTAATGCCATAAATGCCAAAATACGTTTACATAAAATTATTATGATAGCATATGAGTTCGACATAAAAGTCAATTAATTTCAAAAACCTTGCACAGCATATTGTTGGGGACGTCTAAAACTGTGTTACACTAATAACTGTATAATTTCATTATTAGCAACTCTTTAACCGTAGAGGAGATTTCATAGGACAAAATAAGAATACTTATTAAAGTATCTATTAACAATGACAATATTGCTCTAACGTGCGTCTCGATAAGAAATGTTGAAAAGAAATCGCGCTGAATTGAACGTGTCATAATATCACAGTGAGCTTTTTTAAAACTGTTTGAATTTTTATTTCAGGTACGACAAAAATATGTGTTTTCGGAAAATAAGGACGTAATAACAACGCGTACGAGATTTGTATTATTTATATCATAAGCATTTTTTAAATATATGATGATATTACAAATATGAAGTTTAATAAATGTTTTTCTTTTATTGGACATGTCAATATGTATCACAATATTCCTTCGATTACGTTTTACTTTAAAATATGTGACGAAATGAACTTGTTACTGACGAAAACAAGTACAGACATAGTCACTCATATACATAAGAACTGATATTTTTGAATTAAAATATCACTGAATTAAATACTAGGTAACGAGGGTTACATACTCGTGTACCAGGTGTAAATATTAGCAAGCTATACGTACACAAACGAGAAAGCATTTTCGAAATGTAAACAAAAACAATTCTTTAAATAAACAACAGTCAAACTTTATTCAGAATCTTACATACACATGTATTTCACCGCGAATCAACGTGGCCGCGGTGATTCACCGCGATCGCGGTTGTCCACCGTGATATCGGTTTCCCGATCTATCACGATGGGAACACCTTCATATCACGCTGATTGTCCACGCTGTCGAAAAATTGTCCACGGTTGGACTGTGTTTTAGACCCACCTTGTATATGTTATTTCTCACTTGTTTTAATGTGAATACTTTCTGTTAAAGCGAACATGATTTTGAAATGAGTGTATTTAAAAGTGTTTTTCTAATGGAACTATACGCAATTATTTTCAGGCATGCAATAAACTATCCATTATATTAAATATAACTTCTGCATTAAAATGGCTTGTTAACAATTGCTTGTATTTCTGCAAAAAAGAGCTATTTTCTGCGTTTAATAACGCAATTGTAATAAATTGAGTATTGTTTAATATTAATTAAAAAGACATTCACCAATATTGTTTCCCTCGTCGAGATTCGAACCCGGGTGCTTTTCAAGCTACATTTTACGCGAAAACTCTCGGCATACAGGCTTAAAGAGTTGATGGTGTATTTTCAATACTATGTGCTCAATACCCGTTTTTTAATAAAAATATCTATTATGAGCGTTACAGAAGCTTATGATGTTATCTGTTTCGCTTGATAAACATCCAGTTCTGCTGTAAATTAATTGTTAGCGCAGTTAGATTTAATATTTAGGCGTTTTAGACAGAATAGTTTATCAATGCCTTTGCGCTGAAATTATTTAACAAGATATGTGTATAATTATTTTAAGTTTATATAGAATATGATAGACTTTCATGTGTTGATGCTTTAAACGATTGGACACTAAAAATGAAATAAAAGAATCTAAACTTACTTAAGCAAGTTATTCACACATCAGCATATCATATTTATGGGCAAATCAGTCAATTAACAATAGTTTACTGATTACATAATCTCACATTTAATTTGACTTGTGGAAACACACTATTTTAAAACTGTCCAGAGTGCACATTAGTGCTGTGACGGAGAAAGTTGTGATGCTTGGACTTAACCAAGGACGAAATAGAAAACTGACTCATTTTGCTCAGTCTTCGATCATCTATTAATTGCAGGATTTGAGCATATATACACTTGGGCAAATATTAATGTCTACATTAAAGTTAGACTTAAATTAACTACTGCAATACTCAAAATGGAACAAAGAAACTCCAGGCATGAGTTTGCAATTTTCAATATAAAACTTATTACATATTATGATCCCCCCATTTCATTCAAATATAGAACTCTATTATCAATTCAAAATAATGTAAGCTTCATTTATAAACATGTAGAACAAAACCATTTTGACGCAACACCTGTTGATATTCAGTGCAAAAATATGCATACAAGTGTGTGTGTTGGAAATCACTAACATTTTAGTTAGAATCCTGTTTTATTGCACTGCACAATGTAAAAATGGTTTGATTGATACACTTTTTACTTTTGCGCTGAACGTTACGGAATATATTTTTAAACCAAAGAAAAAAAACGCCATAAGGATCTGACTTTTACTTGTCAGAGAATAACCAATGGTTTATTACCGCTTGTATGTATTGTGCTCGTGGTGTAATTCATCGAGTAGTCAGTGATTTTACTTTCAAAATATGACTTGCCATCGTTTCTAAGATTGTCAATTTAGTTGACCCTAATAACCCTTCATAAAAGACAGCGTAATCTTGTCACAATGCTGTAACATATGTTTTACGCACAATTATAGCTTAACGTGTCGCTTAGTACACATGGTTTTGTCACGAAATCGTGTTATCGGAAAGTACTTACAAATTATAAGCGCTTCGTCATTTCACATTTTCCGATTTATTATTGTTCTGTGCGGGTATGGATTGGTAATTAAACAATATCATGACAATCCTTGCCGTTGTGCGGCATTGGAGCAGTGACACATAATAAATTATATTGATCTGTTACACATGTATTTCTGTAGAAAGTAACTTAATTGAACTGCATCACAATTCAGCTAGACAGGTGCACGGTAAAAATAGTATACATTGTATACATTATTGCTTTGTATTACTATGATTTAATTTCACCGTTTTGTATGGGAATATGACCGCTTGCTTAAATTCAAGGACGTTGAGATTTGGTTAATGAGGTACGCCTCGTACTAAGGCTTTATAATTCGTTCTGTTTAAACGTTGCTGCTAATAAAATGTCGACATTATATACTTTAAAACTTTGCCTTTATTCATAAGTTCTGTCAACATATCTAAATATAACATTGTATAAATTACACTTTTTTATTTGGCCTGACGAAGACGTCGGTTGCTATTGTTTAAATGTATTTTCTTAAAAAAATATATATTATTAGATTTACGTGCCGACCGTACAAGCTCGCGTATCACAATGCTCATATAGTAGGCTTAATACTTAATACTGACTTAATAGGAATAAATAAGAAAAGAAACAGCAACATGTGTCTACTTAGAAAAGGCCATTTGTAATAGGATGGTTGATTGACACATAATACGATTAAGATCGGTGCATACAGATCGTTTATGTGTTTCTTTGTTTTGAGCAGTTATGAACTTTATAATGTTTCATATTGCGCCATCTGTGGTAGAAATAAAGCAAGCTAAGATGTTAATTTTTGCAGTATTTAAACGCAGAGTTTTTCAGTTTCGCGTGATTTTTTTTTCCGAAGTGCACTTCATATATTCACATTAATTATACGTTAACACACACGTACAGAAGTAAATGCATTGCTTTTGTGAAGTTTACGGAATAATTATACAGTATATATTCAATTATCAATTAGTGTCTTATGACGATATACACGTGTGCATAATTATTGCGTTTTTTTCATTTTTTAACGCGAACTTGCGACATATTTAATCAAGCGCATTGTGTTTAGAATTATGTTTTTGTTTATGTGGATCATAGCTATTTGTGTTGCAGGTAAAAGAGAGGACGCGCTATAACGTCACTTCAATAACGATATCATCTACATCCATTAGGGCATTAATAAACGATGTTATAAAATGAAAAGTAATTTTAACTGGTAGATAGCAATAATCAAGTATAAATACATTTAAAACCTAATACAAATGAAAATGGGTACCGCATTTAAAAGGATTTCACTGTTGCTAAATGCTAATATTATTTGATCGTAGTATAACATTACTTTTGTGCCGGTGGACATGTCATTTATACAGCTCTGTCGTAATGATTCTTTTAAAAGTAATGTATGTATGTTAATTTTTACTTACACTTTGTTTACTTATATAGAAAATGTACTATACGCGTATTTAACTCTGATTAAAACACACATTAAGTCGATTTTTACATAAATTATACGTATTTAAGGCATTTATAGGATTTTTTAGTCAAATGTAACCATCGCCCACACATCTATCCTTGTGTTATTTTCATTTTGTTGTTTATTCTACTTTAAAAATAGTATATTGATTAAAGATGTTGGCAGTAAAAGCCTGAAAGATAAAAGAGTCCAGACATGTTCGTGTTCCCTGTCCTGGGACCCGGTATGCGGAGTAAACGGACTAACCTACGGGAACCAATGTGAACTGGATTGTACGTAAGTGTCATCGCACAGTAGGCTATTCTCGAGAAATAAGGATAAGCAAGTGGAAAATACATGCACATAAAAAAACGAGTTTGTAAATGAGAATGTTAACAATTCAAGCACTGAAGGTACTTTTTTTCTAAATTAAATAATCGCATTTTAAATCGCAAGTTAAAAATAGACACAACTCATTCATTTGTATTGAGGGAGTGTCTTAGCAGAAATGTCGAGATGTGTGTGCACTGTTTAGCATCATATGAATGTTAAAGATATAACTTAGATAACACGACAACCGGCCCTTTTTTAAACTTCCTGAAAATATAGCAAATATAACGACAATAGATAATAAGAACAACTTACTATAGAATAAAATTACATCGATAACCTTTTGTACTACGAATGGATTTTCATAATGGAAAATCACTTACACAATATGTGTGTTTTAATACCGAAAATTGTTAAATATACAATAAGATAATTAATGGCAAGAAATAAAACTTCGAGGATAACTTTTTTTCTCACGAATTAGATAGACATAAAGACAGTTGACTGGTTGTTCGTAAAAGCTAGTGCATTTCAGAAACGTATATTGCCCCCGATAAAATCTGCCATGAATACGATATAATTCGAGCGACCAGTGTGTTGTTAATGCGTTCATCAGAAATTTTATTTTTTTATTCAGTGGTGTCCTAAAACTAATCGACGGTGAGTGTTGGCGGTATTATGCGCAATGCGTGTGTTCCGAAGAATACAAGCCGGTGTGCGGGATCGATGGACAAACTTACACAAACCACTGCAAGATGACGTGCAAGTAAGAAAACCTTTTTTTACACATATTGACACTTGAACTCTAAGAAACACTTGACCACATATTGATAGTTTGTATCGGGCAGTTTTATGGCTTGACAACCCCCAGGCGTCCAGTCCAGATTATTTTTAAAAAAATACAATTAATTCGACGGTATCTAAGATGACTATTTCAAGCGCATTTCTTTACTTAAATAAACATGTGCAAATTAATCACAAGAAAACATAACTAACGTGTATGAATATATAGGGGCTATTTGTTGGATTTGGTGGAATATCGATTTAAATTCACGAGTGATCATAGAAAATGATATTTACATCAAGAGTGGCGCAGCCACAAGTGAAAACAAAATATTATCACGAGTGAAAAAAAATCGATATTCAACTAAATCCAACACATTATCTTTTTATTATATGCTTACAAATGATAACTTGTGTATGTTTGCCAGTCCGGACAATATAATACCCCGTTGGCCGCCCCGAAAGGTTATTACATGTATGTTCAAAAGAGGCAAATCTGTATATTTTTATAAACATTCAATACAGAGTATTCACCCTTGGTAAAATAAGGGGGTCACAATGGGGAAACCAAAGATCTCTAGCAATTCTTCCGGTAAAACAATGACAATTATCGATAATTTTCACTGCTATATATTGACTATTTGAAATCAGTGAAATATTAGTTTTAATTCACTGATATTTCCATATAAACCATCGGAAAGCATAAAATAAAAGATGCGTAAATACAAATAAATAAGCCAGAATATCATGTTTATTTAACACTTTTTGCGACAATATCAGATTTTTAGCATTATGTTAAGAGCATATCTGACATATATTTTATTTTTAAATGGATGCTGTATTTTTGAAACACTTCGTATCCTATTAGTTTTATGTCATGCTTAGTATTCACTTTTATTTCAGGGGAATATCGCTAGCAAAGGCTGGAGCGTGTGACAGCATTATTTACGTGTAAATACAGTTCATGTACACTTGTTTTTTATATATACTTACTATTTTATGAACGTGAGTCCTTTATGTCGTTAAAAATGTATTAATACTCACCGATCTGCTTAAGTGATAAAAGATGTTGCGAATAAACAAAACCAAATAGTTGATACGGTGTTTAAAGGAGTTTGTGCTTAACATCCCTAATTTTCAACATTAATTCTTCGAAAAGCAACTTTCTGTGGAACGCAATTTTGTTTGATAGCTGAGATTAATTTTGTCACTATTCAGAACATAGCATATGATTGGTATAAAACTTATCTTTTGCAAAACGTATAATAAAACACGTTTATTATGCACTGCTTCGAAGAATAGGGGTTATATTGTTTCGATGTCTGTCTGTCTGTCTGTCTGTCTGTCTGTCTGTCTGTCTGTCTGTCTGTCTGTCTGTCTGTCTGTCTGTCTGTCTGTCTGTCTGTCTGTCTGTCTGTCTGTCTGTCTGTCTGTCTGTCTGTCTGTTCTCACGAATGATACATTGTGCAACATTTTTATGCCTAGATATACATTGTGTGTTTTAATTTCATTGTGCGACTAGTCGCACAATTCATTTGCCCAAAGTTCGTCAAATTGTGTCTTGTGCGCCTTCCAACTTATCCGGAGAAGTCGCACAACGTTTTTGTCCAAAGTGTGTCCAAAGGATGTCCATGTAAAACTGTCTATGCGATGGACGAGAGCGTAACATTTATTTTTGCAAGTGTTGGTGACAGTTTGAGCGTCTATATCTGAGGCAATCAGAAGCCTTTTTATTAAAAAAAGACGAGCCAATGAACACCAGGCTTTCTAATCGACGCATGCGCGTGTATCTGCGTGTTGGACATGTGGCTTTTGTGTGCAGTGGGACTGTCGAACGTCGCAGAACCCATCATAACGGATAACGGATTTATATTTTATAGAACCATATGTGAGGTAAGTTTCGTATGTTTTTTTTTCTATTTCTATAATTCATTTAGATGTTATTTTCTGTTTGTGAATAACTTATGGCACCCAATTTAAACAATGCAAACAGGAATAAATAAGGTCATTTTTAAATCTGTTTCATTGGCCACACAATGATCGGGAAATGCAATATTTAAATTTTGTCCAATAGTTTTTACATCGAATATGCCATAAGCACAACTAACTTTAAAAGAGTAAACGCACATTGCTTTCAATAGTTGTTAATAATTTCGCTGTTTTTTCACGCGCACCTGCTCGTCGTTAGCAACGTTAAAAAGACGCCGCCATTTTGTTTGTTAACAACTTTGCTGCAGCAAATTTTTTTATATGGAAAAAAAAGTAAAGCGGCGGTGTGGGGCGGCAGCCACCATAATGAGATTTTAATTAGATTAGACAAACTGTAAATGTCGAACTGGTCAAACCCGAGTGCCAAAGTGGAATTTAATTACGATGCCGAAGTAACCAGGTGCCGAAGAAACTAGCTACTTGTCAGTTGTAACCAGCAAATAAATGTGTATTGCTCAAGCAAAAACGTTGATCAATACACTGTTTTCAATGAAACATATTATAGGGTTTTCTTATTTTCTTTAAAAGATGCATTGGCGATTATAAAGTGTGCTAAAAATTTGAAGTTGGATATCTATTATTTGAACATCATTAATTCAACATAAAGCTAAAACAATTTTCCCTTTTTTTCAAAACGATGTTAAATTCCCCTACATGAGGGCCCCGGCCCCAGTCCCTTAAAATGTAATTAGGGCCGTGTTATGATATCTAGGTTAAGTTTAAATCTGGGTAAAGTTTGTTACCAGATTAACTATTAAAAAATTCTGAGTTTATAAAACGAGAGGAACAGCACTGTTTAGTTTTCTATGACAGTGTTCATTTTGTTTTGATGTGAGTACCTGGTGCATTGCTGCTATATACTTTGCAGTTGAAAGTTATTACTTAAATAAATATACATGTTAATATAAATTTTATATTCAACACGAACACACAAGGTACTTGCATGTTCATTTTGTTTGTAAATAATTCTGAGGTGAATGCAGAGCTTTTTTCAGCCAATTTTACAGCCTTGATGGTCGGCCAATGAAAATACTAGAAGAGAAAATATTATAGATATTGTGTTTATAAAATGTTTAACTTTTATTGGAATATATAATGCTGGTCTAGTTTTTGTGTATGTTCACACTATGATCAATGTAGAAAATTAAGATGGTGCAAATTGATAAATATAAGACTGAGTGAACTGTATTTTTTCCTAAGGAAATAAAATTATCAGTTGGAAAGTAAAGCAGTCTTGTTGCTTCCTACAAATCAATGTGTGTTGATAATCCCACAGGATTGCAAATACGAACAATTCTTTCAACTACAGATATTGAGCTGATTTTTAGCTCGGTTTTTTTCTGAGAAATACCGAGATATTGTCATAGCCAGCTCTTCGTCCGCCGTCTGCCGTCCGCGTGGTGCTTAAACCTTGATATTTGTCTCTAAAATCAAAGTGCTTCCACCTACAACTTTGAAACTTCATATGTAGGTGCACCTTGAAGAGTTCTACACGCAACACCCATGTTTAGGGTCACTAGGTCAGAGGTCAAGGTCACTGTGACCTCTTAAAAAAACAATTCTGACAATCTTTTATTCAAAACTGCACCCGCAGCCGAGCGTTGGCACCCGTTATGCGTTGCGCTTGTTTTAATTCCAGTGGTATGGGTAGTTATACATTCTGTTAAAAAAAGCCCTGAAATACTTTTATTGTTGGATTATTTATTCTTTATGTATTAGGTTTGTTTGTTTTGTGCGTTTGGGTAGAGCTACCAACCTTCTGCAAGTTATCTGGATTCCCGGTCTGGAGTTCACATTATTACGTTCAGCATTATTCAAATATTGAAGGGAGGTGTATAGGAGTTGGCTTTAGATTGTTCGTGTTAAGTTTCCAAAATGTACAATGGCGTCTGATCTTATTTTACACTTATACTCTTGATTTCAGAAATAACTCACTTGATGATCAGTACAGTCACACACGTCATGGACATGACAGTTACTTAGATTATTAAAAATAAAGTCACACAATTTATGGACATGACAGTCACTTAGGTTATGGACGTTAAAGTCACACACCTGTGTTATAGACATGACAGTTACCTAGTTTAATAAAATTAAAGTCACACAATTAATGGACATAAAAGTCACTTAGGTTGTGGACGTTGAAGTCACACACGTTATGGACATGACAGTTTAATAAAATTAAAGTCACACAATTTATGGACATGACAGTCACACAACTTACGGACATCACAGTAACTTAGATTATTAACATTAAAGTCACACAATTAATGGACATGACATTCACTTAGGTTATGGACGTTAAAGTTACACAAGTTATAGACATAACAGTTACTTAGTTCAATAAAATTAAAGTCACACAATTTATGGACACGACAGTCCCTTAGGTTATGGACAATCAAGTCACACAACTAACGGACATAAGTGACACAACTTAACGGTCATTACAGTTAGTTAGATAATTAAAATTACATGCAAACAATTTATGGACATGACAGTCACTTAGGTTATGGACAATTAAGTCACACAACTTACGGAAATTACAGTGACACAACTAACGGTCGTTACAGTTACTTAGATTATTAACATTAAAGTAACACAATTTATGTACATGACAGTCACTTAGGTTATGTACGTTAAAGTCACACAAATTATGGACCTGCCAGTTACATAGTTTAATAAAGTTTAAGTCACACAATTTATGGACATGGCAGCCACTTAGGTTATGGACAATTAAGTCACACAATTTACGGACATTACAGGCACACAAGTTAGGGAAATGTCAGTTACTTAGTTTATAAATATTAAAGTCACACAATTTATGGACATGACAGTCACTTAGGTTATGAACGTTAAAGTCACACAAGTTATGGACATGACAGTTTCATAGTTTAAAAAAAATTAAAGTCTCGCAATTTATAGACATGACAGTCACTTATGTTATGGAAAAATAAGTCACACAACTTACGGACATGACAGTCACACAAGTTATGGACATTCCAGTTAATTAGATTATTAGCATTCAAGTCACACAATTTATGGACATGATAGTCACTTAGATTATGGACAATTAAGTCACACAACTTATCGACATTACAGTCACACAAGTTATGGACATGTCAGTTACTTAGTTTACTAATATTAGTGTCACTCAATTTATGGACATGACAGTCACTTAGGTTATGGATGTAAAGTCACACAAGTTATGGACATTTCACTTTCATAGTTTAATAAAATTAAAGTCACGCAATTTATGGACATGACAGTCGCTTATGTCATGGAAAAATGAGTCACACAACTTACGGCCATGACAGTCACACAAGTTAAGGACATTCCAGTTAATTAGATTATTAACATTAAAGCCACACACTGTAAGGACATGACAGTCACTTAGATTATGGACAATTAAGTCACACATCTTACGGACATGACAGTCACACAAGCTTTGGACATGACAGTTACTTAGATTATTAACATTAAAGTCTCACAATTTATGGACTTGGGAGTCACTTAGGTTATGGACAGTTAATTCACACAACTTTCGGACATTATAGTCACACAAGTTATGGACATGACAGTTGTACCTGATCAGCTAATCAAATTATTTCAAATGCAGGCTGTATATCTATATTCCTTTTCGACCCATAGTTGCCCTGTTTTAATGTAGACTTTTGTTTTATTGTACATGGCAGATGCTTGATTATGAAATTGATGAAAAGCTGATAAACATGTAGGCGCATTTTCTGTTAACAGTACACTTTGTAAATAGTTGATGAATGTTTTCAGACATTTTGACATCTGGTCCAGAGACATGTGGTAATGAAAATGGAGCAGAGGTTAAGCAGAAGTCGATGCTGAGTGCACAAGTCTTGAAGGTCAAGCAGAAGTCGATGCTGAGCACACAAGTCTTGATGCCCCAAATGGCTTTGGGTAAGTTAAATTAAAAAAAAAAGAAACAATGTACTTTAATATCCCCATTGGAGATCACTGTTTTTTAGCCGAATTGCGCTTTCCAGTGTTTTTACTTTTCTTACTTTTTCGAATGGATTACTAATATCTCACCACTACATTTCAGCTCACCTGATTACAAAATGCTCACTGTGAGCATAGAGAAAACACCTTTTCTGATAGAGCAAGAACTAGGGCTTAGATATTTTATGTGAATCTTGTCTATTAGAAAATCGGTTGCTTTTTGGTCATGTTTTAGAAATGTATGCTGAACAAGCTCATCTGAGAAGACCATAATAGCAGAATCCTCGGTGTCCTATTGATTTAATTATCGCCACTGCAGTGTGTGTTGTCAGAAATAAGGACTATATACTTTGTAATAAGTTTTGAATTATTGCTGCTTGCTTCTTTTTGAACAATATTCTTTGTAACTTTTTCAGAAGCATGGACGAAGATGACCACACTATAACAGATGAGGATGAAAAGGAATTTTTGGGAAAGAGAAAAAAGAAGCCCCCAAAAAAGGCTGCAAATTCACAGAGGTAGAAAAAAAGGAAATAAAACCTTACTTTAGTGAATATCTAAAAAGTGGAATTTGTCCGCGGAAATAGCAGGTTGAAGATGCCAAACAGAAAAGTCGTAAGAAAAATGGGCAAATTTGGAAAAGGTCATACGACAAGATAATTACGAAAATTAGTGCAATGAATCATAAGAAAAAATAAAAACATGTTGTTTACTACCGGTACTCGGATGAAACATTATAAGAATACCTTCGAGAGACATTGAAAAGTTCATGCGACAGTGACTTGGCAAATATGAGTGATGATTGTATGCAAGTGGTAATTTTTTCGTGAGAATTTTTTTTTGTTGAATTGAAACTTAACTATGTATATGTCTAAAGGTGGAAAAGAATCTGGTATATTATCAAACGTTAAAAACGCTGATACAAAAGCTTAGATACAATATTTTTCCTTTTTGCCTCATCGATGCTTTTGGAATGTACCTTATTTATTTTCTTATATACCTGATTTCAGTTTACAAATAATATAAGTAAAGTTTAAGGTATAGAACAAAAACACATGTTATGAACATAAGATCACAAATGAATTTTAGAAGCAAGCTCTATTTGTCACTACTTAGGAAGAAACATTTTTCAAAATATTTTTGTTTCTCCTGTTTTTTTTCTTAGATTCACAACTTTTGATATTAAAAAAAAAGATTGTGTGTCCTTTCCAAAAATCGCTAATAATATGTAATTTAAGCTGCCATATGTACGGTCCAAACTTGAAGAAAATGTTTTTGCAAGACCATTATGGAATCTGGGTCATGTGGGTCCCAAAGCTAGAATGTGTGCAAAAATTTACAAAAATAATTGTTAATATGCTTGAAGACACATGTTTGATCCATTTTGTGTTCATGATTATATTAAGTTTGACAAATCTTAAGGAAACTTTGTAGAAGTTGTCTAGACATTTTTAGTTTGAAATTGTTAGTACAAAATACATATGCACACACCCTAAGCATGTTTTTTGTTTTACAGTTACCGGTTTGTAATATTAAAAAAGGACGAGGCAGTTGAATAAAACACTGACAATTAGTTTTTTTCTGATGGGAATGTTTACCAGTATGATTGGAATAATTTTTGTCATGCCGCTGGCTGTGAGCTCGATATAGTTGCCACAATGGCACTTGAGTGTCTGTATGTTAGTTGGTTTAGGTTTTTCGGTCAGGATTGCTTCTCCAGGCTGTATCGCCCTTATGCATTGACACTTTTTTTTAAAACTTGGCATAATTGATACACATCTTGAGCCGGTGTGCAACACGAAAGATCCTGGTCTCTAGCTCAAAGGTCAAAGTCACACTTCAAATATCGTCAAATATAAATCCGTTGTATGTGTTCTGCGAGTTTGACAGTCCCACTACACAAAAAAGCCACATATCCAACACGCGGGTGTACGCAAATGCGTCGATTAGAAAGCCTGGTGTTTAATGGCTCGTCGTTTTCATAAACAGGCTTCTGATTGCCTCAGATATAGTCGCTCAAGTCGATATAAGAGTTCAAAGGTCAAAAATTAGCATTATACACCTTTTCCGGTCTGTATCTCCTTTATGCATTGACACTTTTTAGCTCGAGTAATATATATGAAATATATATAGTGGAGCTATCCTACTCACCCCGGCGTCGGCGTTTCCGTTAGCGTTAGCGTTAGCGTGCAAATGTTAAAGTGTTCGTACTACCCCTATTATTTTCATTTTCCCTTGACATATTGCTTTCATATTTTGCATACTTGTTTACCAACATGACCCCAACCTATAAACAAGAGCAGACAACTCTATCAAGCATTTTGTTATAATTATGGCCCCTTTTCTACTTAGAATATGCAGCAAATGTTTTCTTACTACTCCATTTATTTTCATTGTCCCTTTACATATTGCTTTCATATTGTGCATACTTGTTAACCAACATCACCCCAACCTATTAACAAGAGCAGACAACTTTATCAAGCATTTTGTCATAATAATTGCCCCTTTTATACTTAGACTATGCATATTATTGATAAATCTATGTTAAAGTTTGCGTACTACCCCAAATACTTCCTATATCATTTGACATATTGCTTTTATATGTTGCATACTTGTTTACCAACATGACCCCAACCTATAAACAAGAGCAGACCACTGTATCAAGCATTTTGACATAATTATGGCCCCTTTTACACTTAGATAATTGAACATTTTGCTTAGATTGCCATAACTTCTTTATTTATGATCACATTTTATTATTACCTAGACAAAACAACACTTACCTGAATACCACAATGGATTCCAACCAAACAATACCCAACGCCCCTACCCAAAATCCCTCCACCAACCGCCCCCCTCCCATTTTTTTTAAACATCATCTCATAAATTACCACAACCCACATTATATCCCCCTCTCACCCCCACCCCCTACCCCTTCTACCCCCCATTTTTTTAAACATCATTTAACAAATTACCCCACCCCACATTATACCCCCTCTCACCCCCAAAACCCCCTACCCCCGAAAAACAAATTGTTTTTCCTTTTTTATATTTTTGAAAGATCATCTAATAAATGACCACACCCCACATTATACCCCCTCTCAACCCCCCCCCCCCAAAAAAAAATAATTTTTTTTTTCCTTTTTTTATTTTTTAAAGATCGTCTAATAAATTATTGAATATGAACAATTCCACAATGATGGCTTACGTTATACTGTCAAGCACTCGAATAGTCGAGCGCGCTGTCCTCTGACAGCTCTTGTTTTAAATAACTTTGCATAATTGTTAAACACCATGAGCTGGTGTGCAACACGAAAGATCCTGGTCTCAAGCTCAAAGGTCAAGGTCACCTTTCAAATATCGTCAAATATAAATCCGTTGTATGTGTTCTGCGAGTTTGACAGTCCCACTACATAAAAAATTAGCATTATACACCTTGTCCGGTCTGTATCTCCCTTATGCATTGACACTTTTTTTAAACAAATATTTCTTGTTGGTTTTTGTCAGGTTTTTTTTTATATATTAATTGTGTCTGTGTCCAAACAGAAAACCAACTTTGCCTTATTGACATTGGGCTCGACAGGCATCTAGTTCTGAAGTTTATGTCACGCGTGTGTTTAGGTAAATGGAGATATATGTTATACATATTAACTGTCTATACATGTTGTAAATAGGATTTATACTGAGTCTGTAGAAGAATACGACATTCAATTTCAATATTTGTTTGACTTTCCCTAGGTGTTGTTTAGCTCATCTTTTCAAAGAAAATGAGAGCTATTGTACCCACCGCGGCATTTGCTGTGGTCCAATTTTTTATAAATCACAAATAACTTTTGAAAAATATTTGTATTTGTCAATGTTAGTTTTTCATTACAAAAGCTTAAATTACAAAACTTCAACGTACTGAAAAGTAAGTGTGATCTGAGATTATACTCTGTAATAGCTTGACCCTATTGAAAATTAACATGTTATCTGAGCAAATATGTGACAAGTATTCAGAAAAGTTGACAAGCACTGTCCTCTGACAGCCCTCGTTTTTAATTGTTTTATTTTGTTCCATTTTGTTCTACTGCAGTAAAATCCATTTGCAAACATATTTAAATCTGATATTTACTAATCTTTACACTCTGCCTACAGAGACGGATATTTTAGTTTAAGAATAAGGTCATATTTTTTTCAGTAACATTTTCATTATATCTTTCTTTGATGACCCACAATAATTGATATTAGGTTCATATTAGTGACATCCCACAACCATTTTTTTAATCTTATGCTATTAAAGTTTGTCCAGTATGCCTGCATTTTGTCATTTACTGGTTTGCAACATTGTTTTGAATAGACCAATGATGCTTATTACTGTTGAGCATTTTATCTTGCATGCAAAATATCCACTATATGTCTCTACATACACCTCTGAAAAATGAAAAATGTGTAGTTTTAAGTAATGTTGTGTAAATGTACCTGAATGTTTCTTGAATTGGTGGGTAACCATGGTCTTGGTGTGTGATGCTTTATGTGGTTTTGTATGGCTGAAGTGAGAAAGAGAAGAAATGACATTATGAAATGTTGCCATTTTTAATGTGTGAATCCAGTTAGTTGTGGTTAAGCGCAATTTGATGTACAATGCGGATCATTTCTTTTATAATATTTTTGAACATGATAAAGGAAACTTATGTCAATATTCCTTTTGCTAAAGTTTTGGGGAAAGTGATTACAATTGTTGAACTTTTCTACATTCAAAGAATAAGTGTTGTTTTTTTTTCTTGAGTGCACTAGCATAGATTGCAAATACTTGATTGTTTTAGTTTACATTTATAAAAGTATGCATTCGTGACAGTTATTTGATACAATATATTTTTTGAACATTTCTAACATATGTGTCATTTGTTGGTATTTGTGTTAAACAAATAAGTTTCCAGTGGAGGTGTAGCTCTTTATTTGACATAATATGATCCCACAATTTATTTGGATGAAAAGACACACAGTGAAATAGACACAGTAGTCTGAAAAACACACAATGTATTTTCTTTAGAAACAAAAATGAAAAGACCCACAATACGATTTTGATAGTCCCACAAAATATTAGACACACAATGTATCATTCGTGGGTCCGTCCGTCTGTCGGTCTGTCTGTGTGTCTGTCTGTCTGTATGTGTGTCTGTCTGTGTGTTTGTCTGTCTGCCTGTCTGTCTGTCGTTAGACCAGGTCGCTTCCGTTCAATAACTCGTCAACGATTTGACCGATTAGCTTGATACTTCATATGTTGATTGGCCTCGGACAGTAGACGACTCCTGTTGAAAGTTTAGTTTCATAAATGTAGTTTATGTTTGAGGCATCGTTGCTGTGCTTGGATCCTCAACGCAATATTTAAATTAGGTGAATACTGTTATTCAATTCAAAGGCATGTGCACATAAAAGAGAACACTTGTGAAATAGCAATTACATTTGAAGGAGAAACAGACTACCGTACAACCATAATCATTAATTCTGTTAAAACTAAATTCACTTATACGTGCCTTAAAGGGGTCTTTTCATGTTTAAGTGCATTGACAAAATTAAAAAGAATGGTTCCGTTTCGAAAACGTTTTTTGTAGTTACGATATTTGTGAGGAAACATTTATACTGAACATTTACAATCCTTTAAAGTATCCATTAAATGCTTCTTTTGACGATTTAAAAACCTTAAAATTATCAAGCGTTGCAACGCGAAACGATTGACTAATATGGATAGTTGTGATGTTGTCGTTATATTTTGTGAAACTACGAGGATTGCTTATATAAATTATAAAATACATTACTCAAGTACGAGCACGGATGGCCGAATGGTCTAAGAGTCAAACTATTACTCCAGGGGTCAGTGGTTCGAGGCCAGATGAGGGTTACTTTTTTCTTTAATTTTATTCTTGTTTCTTACTGAGGCTATTTAGATCCAATGTTTACATTTATCAATATCAAGCATTTAATGATACACTTCAATACATGGCAAAATATGTGAAAAGTTCACCTTAACATAAATATGCTGCAAAAATATTTTTAGATGAATAACGACAAGACAGTGAGCAAATTTTATTGCATAATATTCGTCGGATTTATTTCGACATAATTGCATAATTTAAAGGTGCATACAGCAATTTGTTAGCCATACTGTTATAATTATGTTGTTGCCAAATGAATCAAAGAATGTGTTTTATGTATTGCACTGTGTAAATGTAGGCGGCATATGTGCTGACCAAGGTCAACCGAACAGTGGTATAAAGTAGGACATCGTCGAGAAGGCCAATCTACGCTGTGCGTTACTGAATATTCAGGGTCTGTGTACGCGTAGATCAAACAAACTCCACTCTCAAGAACTTAATGACATTTTTCACTGTCATGATATTGTTTTATTAACTGAAACATGGGCAAATGAGTTTTCGGATCTTGATTTCGTTGGATTTGAGCATTTTAAACTTAACAGAACCGAAAATTTGAAAACAAGTAAACGTGCGTCAGGTGGTCTTATTGTATACATTAGAAATGACTATGTAAACAAAAATACTTTAGTTTTTCAATCTCATGATGATATTATTTGTATAAAAATTGAGTCATCGAAAGTCAATCTAACTAATGATTTGTATATATGTCTGTGCTATGTGGTACCCGCGAGTAGCTCCCGCCAAGCCTTAGTTGAATCGCATACATTAGATCGATTATTAGAGTTCATTATAGATCTTGATTCCAAAAATGTCAATGGTTTTAATTTAATTGTTTGTGGTAACATGAATGCACATACGTCTAATCTACAAGATTTTGTCCAGCACGAAGATTGTAAACACATCGATTTTTTACCTGATGATTATATACCTGATGATTGTAAATTGCGCTGTTCTAAAGATATTGGGCGTTTAAATAGTAACGGAATGTGTCTATTGGATTTGTGTAAACAAACCGGTCTTCGTATTTTAAACGGTAGAGTGGGCAGCGATGTAGAGGGTAATTATACGTATGTTGGCAAGTCAGGCTCCAGCGTAGTTGATTATGTTTTAGCAACACCAATGTTATTTGAACATATTAGTACATTTAGTGTCCATGAACCGAATATTTTATCCGACCATTGTTTGATAGATTTTTCTTTGACGTTTAATGCAAATAGTCGAACTGATATAAATTGCAGCAATAAAACGGATCATACATGTTCTTATGTTTGGAAATGTGAACATAAAGATACATATAATGAACTTTTATCGTCTGAAGCATTTACTGGCAAATTGAATGCATGGGTTAATGATTTGAATACATGAAGTACAGCAAATGACATTGATGCATGCATAGGGCAATTCAGTGATTCATTTGACGCATTAATCTCTCCTCTATTTAAACGGAAAATGAAAGTACAGAGACCGTTAACTAATGTGTATACTAACAAAGATTGGTTTAACGCGGAATGTGCAGAAAAGAGAAACAACTTTTACAGACTTTTAAACATGTTTAGGAATGATAAAACCGATGAAAATAAACGTAACTTTATAGATGCCAGAACGCAATTTAAAAAGTGTCTAAGAAAATCCAAACTTGATCATGATCGTGGGCAAACTAAAAAGCTATTAGAGGCTAAATTTAAAAATGCTAAATTATACTGGAAATTGTTAAAACAATCTACAGTGTCAGATAAATCCAATATAACAATAGATGCATTTAAACATTACTTTCAGAGCATTAACAACCCAAAAAGCACATTTTTTACTCCAGATGAAGATGTTATACTTTTTTTTAGAGAGATATGAAAATGATGAATTTAAAATAATGTTTGAAGAATTAATATTCCTATATCTACACATGAAATTAATAAGGCTCTTCAACACACTTCTTCTGGCAAGAGTGCTGGACCCGATATGTTTCTAAACGAATTTTTTATCCATGGTATAGACGTTCTTATGCCGTTTCTTTATTCCCTTTTCAATAAGATTTTTTCATTAGGGTGCTTTCCGGCATCATGGACTGAGGGTCACGTAATACCGCTACATAAAAAGGGTAGTTTAAATGATGTTAATAACTTCAGAGGTGTCACATTGTTAAGTACTCTCGGTAAACTTTTCACAAAAATTTAAATAACAGATTGTCCGATTGGGCAGAAGATTATTATGTATATGTTGAAGCGCAGGCGGGTTTTCGATCGCATATGAGTACAGTCGATAATATATTTGTTTTACACGGTTTATTATCGCATGTTTTAAATCAAGGCAAACAGTTATATTGTGCTTTTATAGATTTCACTAAAGCATTTGATTATGTAGTAAGAGACAATTTATGGTACAAGCTAATTAAACTAGGCATACGTGGTAATATACTCGATGTAATAGAATCAATGTATAACTCCATCAAATCAAAAGTTAAATATAGTAACACTTTAAGTGATAGCTTTGAATGCATGCTAGGGGTCAGGCAAGGTGAGTGTTTGTCGCCATTTTTATTTTCCATGTATCTAAACGACATAGAACAGGAATTTCAGATGAATGGGTTAACTGGAATTGATATTAGCTGTTTTAAAATGTTTTCTACTGCTTTACGCGGATGAAATAATTATTTTTGCTAATAATGCAGATGAACTCCAAAGGGGTCTAGATGTATTACACGAGTATTGCAACACATGGAAGCTAGTAGTAAATACAGATAAATCTAAAATAATGATATTTCGCAAAGGCGGGTCGCAATTCAAACATTTCTTTTCGTTATAACAACAAAACTATAGATATCGTCAGCCGTTTTAATTATCTCGGTGTTGTTTTACGTCTGGCGGGTCATTTTGCGACGCAACAAACACACTAGCTGGACAAGCACTTAAAGCAATTTTTAAACTGAAAAAGTATTTATACAAATTTACGGAAATTCCAGTAGGTAACAAACTTGAGCTTTTCGATAAACTTATAACCCCAATATTGAATTACGGTAGCGAGGTATGGGGCTTTTTTAAGGCTTTACCAATAGAAAGGGTTCATATGCAATTTTGCAAACAATTATTGGGTGTAAAAAAATGCACACAAAATGATTTTGTTTATGGTGAGGTTGGACGTATTAATTATCAATCCAGAAGATATTTAAATATTATTAAATACTGGGTAAAACTTTTAAGAACCCCAGACAATAAATTTATTAAGAAAAATATATTTAACTCTTTTAAATGATAGCATCGTCTATCCTTCAAAGAAAAATTGGTTTACACTATTTAAGGATTTGTTAAGAAATTTGGGATTTTATGACGCTGGCTTTTTCCAAGATGTTGGTAATGTAAACATTTTTATATCTGCCTTAAGGACAACGGCTGAGCGACACGTTTATCCAACTAACTGGAATAATAGGCTTGAAAACTCCAGCAGAGCTAACTTATATAAACACATTGCAATATTTCGTTTTCAACCGTACCTAAATTATTGTCAAATAAGTAAATTTCGAATAAGTTTTTCTAAATTACGGCTGGCATCACATAGGCTGCACATTGAAAGCGGCAGATGGGCACGACCCACTCCTATTCCACGGAAGAAAGAAAATGTAACGTATGTAATAAAATTAAAGATGCGTTTCATTTTGTACTTGAGTGCATTTTATACTCAGAACTAAGAAAACAACATTCCATCATATTTCGACCAAATATGCATAAATTTGTAGCACTTATTACTTCAGAAAAAATTAGTAATTAAAAAATGGTGCATTTACATTGTTTAACGCTTTTCAAGTTCGTACAAAACACATATGTAATGTCAAACTAATTCATTAAAAGATTACAATATTGTGTTTTATTTCATGAAAGTGTCAATTAAGCAAACAATATTCATGTGTACTTCCCCTATGTTTTTAATATTTATAATTATGTAAAATTCATATAACTTTTTGATACGATTTATCATTTCCAAAATATTATCGGTTATGATCCATTTGTGTTAAGTGGGATATCACACTCATACGCCATGTATATCAAACTCTCACAATAAACTGTTTATTTTGTTATATTTTTTTGACGCTCAGAATTGTTTGATTTCAAGGCAGCTGCCTTTGTATTAGAAAGGAATATTTAATGTTCTTTCGATCATTATTATAATTTTGTTATCATTTATTTAAACATTTTCAAGCCTTATGGCTATCTATTTTTCGATCTCGAATAGGTAGCCAAGACAAGGAGTTAGAAAAAAGTATAGTTTCAGTTATGTCAATATGAAAGTTATATTCATTATTGTTTAGGTTTCATAACTACTTATTGTTTCTCTTTTTCGAATAAGTAGTCGTGAGTCTATGCTAGTATTTAATAGTAACTTTTTGTACATTCTTTAGTAGAGCTTTTTTTACAATAGATATGTATAATACATAAAAATTATACATCATGCTTGTATTACTCTATGTGTAATTAGGAAGAATCATAGTTATTTGTATTTGTTATATAACCTGATTTCACAAATTCGGTGCATTATTATCATTATTACAATATTACACGTTTGCTTTTTGCAGTTTGAGGTGTGTTTAACCAACAATTTTGAGTTGCATGTTATGTAAATTTAATGATATACCTTGCACCATTTTAGTAGAAAATATGTGTATTATTATTATTATTATATTATCATTATATCATTATATTATTATATATTTGTATTAGTATAGTATGTATTAAATAATATTATTATTATTATGTATTATTAAGTTTAGTATTAGTATATAGTTTCAAGTAGTTTATGTTTCAACTGTAATATTGATTTCCTTATATATGCACATTGTAAACACTGTATGCATAATCTGTCCCTTGGGCTGTTATTGCCTCTGGATCCGATACGAATAAACAAAAATGTATTAATTTAGGTACATGCTTCTTGTCGTGATATATTTATTATTTCTCAGTATAATTCACGGTGATGTGTTTTTTAATCAAGTTTTTAATCTCTCTCGTCAATCATTTCGCTATGTAGGTTTATATAGTTTTATAAATCTGGAACATGTCTGTTATTTATTATCTGGGCGTTTAGTGGAGAATTTTTTACTTTAAATTGTTTCAAAAATTATATAAGTTCCGAATTTCGGTAGCTACAATGCATTAAGATTTTCCAGAAATTTTCAACAACATAATTTAGATCATTTAATGGGTTAAATGAATACCAGTCACGA